>NC_051413.1:263063-264775 GCF_015228065.2 Penaeus monodon
GTGGCCATATTATCAAACTTCTCGTAGTGGACGTTCACTAGCAAGGGAACCTCTGATAAAAGGCATACAGCAGGTCAAGTAATAAGAGTAATAAGAAGGGTTATGCAGACACTGTATTTCCTCATCAACCTGGAGGGACATAACACCCCATCTTCCAACCAGACAAGAGAAGTGTAGCTTGCTGTCACACATCGAAAGTACTGGATTTTTGAGATAATTTCCTGAATGATCGGAAATCCACAAACACCAAAAAACCCTTATCTTTTCATTAAAATTTGAGAGATTTATGGTATAATGATTTATCATTTAACTAAAAGCCACTTTTTTTACTGCATCAGTCAGTGATACGCAGTCCTAGCTGAAAGGCTGATGAAACGTTGCGAGGAATTTCAGGATCACAGCATCCCCAGCTCGTGTATAGTCCTATGAACGCCGGTCTGCTTTCCCCCTGCCCGGTATTCCCTCGGGGAATATATTGCATGGTAGGGGATATATGTGGTAGGAGTGGGCCAGCCCCTTATTCCCTCAATGTGCGTCACCAAAGCGTTGTTGCCCGGGCTCTGTCCTTAAAATTCCGTGAAATATTATTTTCTATGTGGTGTGTGGGGGGGGGGGGGGTGGAAGGGAAAAATATCCTCGGTCTCAAATTCTGCCGGGGAAAAAAAGAGCCCAGGCTGTTATTCCCGGGGGGAAATCAAGTTTGGGCTAATTTTCACGGGGAATTTCAGTCAGGAGGGGGGGGGGATCTTGCCACACCGGTACTAAACTGATAAAGTCAGGGAGGTAACTGGGTAAGAAAAAGTCCAGGAAACAACAGTGTTCACTTTAATAATTACAACAATGTGAAAGTTTAACCACCAGACCTTCATGCTAGTAGTAGCTGCAGGCGAGGATGATAAGCTGTCACTCAGCCCTAGGGGAATGTGCAAGACGCCCAAGACAAAAAAAGTTTATGCTTACGATGGGTACCCTATATGGCCAGACAATAATAGCAATTTGTCAGAAATGAGGACATGCCAAGAGAACCCTATGTTTAGGGTAAACTCGCCGTAAACCAGTTAATATCTCAGCAAATAATGTAAATGATGCATACTATAGCAGAACTCAGGATACCACAAAAGGCATATCACGCTTTCTTTCCTGCAATATAGGAATACTCAACGGAGACTAGTACATGTCTCGGAGTTGGAGATGGCTAAAGGAGAGTACCGTCTCAGCTCCCTTTTTCAGTTTACTGGAAAACATGTTTACACACACACACAAAGGTTTCATCATGAAAATCAAATCTTACACGATTTCGCCTTTTTTTTTTCACAATATTCAGCCTAGTTATTCCTAGTACAGTGTTTCAGTAGTTTCCTTGTGGGTGTTTTCAGAACACGGAAAACATCCTAGCTCTTATGCCGGTAGGTCTACGGTAGCGTATCCCTGGGGGTACACGAAGGGTACCCCGCTCAAAGTCGTCGATGATGACCAGAGCTTTTGGAAAGAAAATTGCAAGATATAACTACGTCAGGATGACTGTCCCTGCAGACTGTTTAAACCTGGTAGGTAGTAAATCGTACACACCAACACCGTTACCCAAAGTTTGTAGTACTGATGCATAAATGCGATTCTGCCACTGTAACATAGAAGAAACTGTATGCACCAGCAGATAATACTATATGGTACACTAAAACTCTATAATTAGTGTTAGTATACACAAGCGATTG
>NC_051413.1:264888-265130 GCF_015228065.2 Penaeus monodon
CAGAAGGGAAAGGTACTTGAAAATATAATGGATGCATGTGGGGCTGTTTAAAACCCCTGAAACACATAATTAAAAGGAGCAGAATTGAACAGTTAGCTTCCAAGGTTATCTACCCAAAAAAACACGAACCTTTTGGGAATGATGGTTGGGTCGTAGGGATTACCCGTTTCATCACCCTTACGGCATTATCTGCATTTTGCTCCAAACAAGATTATTCAGTAGACGGTCTAGCAGCCAACTCC
>NC_051413.1:265176-265908 GCF_015228065.2 Penaeus monodon
GCAGCATTGTAAACCAGGGTTTCCCCAAAAACTTTAAACCCCACGTTGTTTCCAAACCTTTCAGGGTTTGCAAGGACACACATAAAAACCCCCATGCTATTTTTTTTGCCCACGTCAGAAATGGTTGTTTGGAGAGATGGGTTACTGCATTTAAAAACCCCATTTCATTTTATGATTATCTTGCAGTTTTTTGGGGTTTTCATTAGTTTAATAAAATGACTTTGAAACGAAAAATAAGAAATAGTATTTTCATCATTTCCCTTTAAAGCCAAATTTCGTAATAATTTTATCCCCAGTTCTTTTAAAAATTTTGTCTAATTTTTGTAAATTTTTGTGTGCAAAAAAATAAGATCACAGTGATTACAACAAAATTGGTGCCTTTTGTAATCTGTGAGTTTTAGAGCTTGTTTTTTTGAATTTCGTTATTTAGTCTGAAAAAATGCCCTGCTAATGCAAATCAGTGTGAAACAGTAAGGCTTTGCATGGTTTAAAGCCAACAACCCCTCTTAGTGGACACAGCGTGGGGTACGGGCTTCATTTTGGGGGTAAAAGGGGGGGCGGGAGAAAAGGGCCCATCCTCCGTATCATTTCCATGGTTCCAACTTTTCCACGGGGATAGGGGGACCTTTGAATATAAGTTTTGGGGGTTTTACTTTTCCAAATTTTTCCTATTCCCTCCTCAACCAGAGCCAGATATATATGGGGAAGGGCAAAAACAAAACACACAAAACC
>NC_051413.1:268461-268527 GCF_015228065.2 Penaeus monodon
AAACCATCCCCTACACAACAAAAATATATCATAAAACATATCCCAACCCCTTACATATACTAAAAT
>NC_051413.1:268905-268995 GCF_015228065.2 Penaeus monodon
AAATTTTTATATTTTAGTATAATATAAAAAAATTTTTTAGGTTTTAAAATTAAGGGATATAATATATATAAAACTTTAAAACATAGTAGG
>NC_051413.1:269071-269137 GCF_015228065.2 Penaeus monodon
AAATACCATATCCATATGTAGGGATATGGATAGATACAATGATGTATGTGTTGGGTAGGGGGGAGG
>NC_051413.1:270074-270480 GCF_015228065.2 Penaeus monodon
TTTATAACAAAAGATTTTAAGGGAGGGATATGTATATTTTTTGTTTTTGGATGGGGGGTTTTTTTTTAAAAAAAATTAATATTTTGGTATATATATGATGATAAGATTTTGATAATATATTAGTTTAAAGAATTTTAGAAGAAAGATAATAGAGAGGGAGAAAAGGAATAACATTATAAGAAAGGGGAATAAATGGGAAAGAAAAAGAATAAATAGGGAAATTATAAAAAATTTAAAAAAAAAAAAAAAAAATAATTAAATAATAAATATATATATAAAATATAGTAAAAAAATATTCTATGTATAATAGGGAAAATAAGAATAGAATATAAAATATAATAGATAATAAAAGAGGTAATAATATAAAAACATATAATATAAAAATTAAAATAATACAATAAAATAG
>NC_051413.1:272093-272502 GCF_015228065.2 Penaeus monodon
AATTTCCCTACACTGTATTTTATTAGAATTTTCAAGTCCGTTTACAGCACACAACGGGCAGGCTCTGATGATTTAGTAAGGCCGAACAATATGCCCGTAAAAAAGGATAAAAAAAAAGTGATAAAATAAACAAGATTAAAACGTGGGGTTTGAATTTTACTAAAAGAAGCCATGTTAGAGAAAAAAACCCAAAATTTAAAGCAGTTGCAATATTTTTGATTTATACACAACCCGAGAAAAAAAAAGCACAAGGAAGCACAATAATTTTTGGAAATTTAAAAATATAAAGCTTTTTTTTTTTCGGGTTTTAGGGTTCACACACACAAAAAAAATATATTATCATTTCTAATTATTATTCATAATATTTTTCTAATTCTCTTGTTTTGATTTACAGATTAATTTTTTTGCG
>NC_051413.1:272538-272852 GCF_015228065.2 Penaeus monodon
CTCTCAAAATGCTTATAATTTACCCCGTTTCCCCCATAAATCGCAACTGAAAGCTTCCCAAAAAATTTTTCTTTCGTTTAAAATAAACGTGGGTTTTGAGCAGTTCATCCACATTTCAAATTCCCCTCAAGTTTTTTATTTTCACTTTTGCGCTGAAAAAATCGTTTTTAGAAAAAGCAGACATGGTTTGGGTTTACGTGATAAGGAAAACCCTTTTCAAGAATCTCTAACAAGATAAAAATAAACATTATTAAAAATCAAAACAATATGATGATACAAAAAAAAGGAATGATGTAATTTAAAGATAATTTCCC
>NC_051413.1:273002-273165 GCF_015228065.2 Penaeus monodon
CCAATTTAAAATAATTTAAAAAACGATAATAAAAAATTAACAACAGCAAAAACAAAAAATGATAAAAAAAAAAATAGTAAATATAATAATGATGATAGATAAAAAACAAAAATGATAATAAAAAAAATAATAAGGGAAAAGACGATGATAATGGTTTAAAGAC
>NC_051413.1:273267-273515 GCF_015228065.2 Penaeus monodon
TTTTGATTTTATTTATTTGTTAAAAACAATAAATAAAATAACCCAAAGAGGCTCTTGCTAAATTTTATAAATACGTTTTTATTATTTCTGAATTTTTACTTTTATCATTATTTTTACATTATTATTAAACCTCACGTCGTCGTTTTTCATATTTTTGTTATATTATCGTTATTATTTCAAACATCATCATATTATTTTTAATTTTTATAATCCCAAATTTTTTTATTATTTTGTTGTTGTTGTTGTTG
>NC_051413.1:273604-273681 GCF_015228065.2 Penaeus monodon
ATAATCCATTTATTGCATCAAACATTGTTGCTGTTGTGTTTTATGTTATTACTGTTATAATTTTTTTTGTAATTGTT
>NC_051413.1:273736-274070 GCF_015228065.2 Penaeus monodon
TACATTATCATTTCATTTTCTATTGTTATTAAATAATATTATTTTTCTATCTTCCCAAAATAATTAAATATTTTTTATCGTTTTTTATTATTATTATTTTTATTATTATTATTTTTATGAGGATGATGGATTTGACTTTTTTATTATTTTTATTTTTATTATTTATTTATTATTATATTATCATTAATTTCAACATTATTGTTTTTATCATTTTTTTTATATTATTTTTCATTATTATTTTTTATTATTATTTTTTTTGTTGTTATTATTATAATTATTGTTATTATTTCTATAAATTTTTGTTGTTTTTATCATCATCATTTTCTATTTTTTG
>NC_051413.1:274134-274405 GCF_015228065.2 Penaeus monodon
GAAAAAATTTTAAAAAAATAATATTTTATTATATTTTATTATTATTACTTTTATCATATTTTCTTTATTTTTAATATCATTATTTGGGATTTTATTTTTGTTGTTGTTATTTATTATTATTTTTATAACAACACCGGTTTAAAGATAAAAAAATGGTTTATAATAATAATAGTGATAATATTTTTATTGTTGTTGTTTATCATTTTTATTTTTATTAAACATTGTTTTTATATCATAATTATTACATGGTTTCATTTTTGTTTTTGTTATG
>NC_051413.1:274452-274587 GCF_015228065.2 Penaeus monodon
TTAAAATAGGCATTATTATTTTCATTTTTACTATTATTAAAGTTATTATTTTTTGCTATTTTTATTATTATCATTATATTTTTTAAAACAATTTGAAAACAATAATTATAAAAAATATTGATAATAATGTAATAT
>NC_051413.1:274677-275304 GCF_015228065.2 Penaeus monodon
GGTGATTATTTTTATTATTATTAAAATTATTATTATTTTTATCTTCCTTATTACCGTTTTTAAAGAAAACGAAAAGTCGGGCGAATTTCTTTCATTTCGGAGACTCTATATCGCATGGGAAAATTTTTTGTGATGAATTTTTAAAATTCCAAAAATGTAGTGTTTTTTTTCTATCTTAATGTTTTTTTGTTTTATCTTTTTTTTAAATTTTGGGATTCCCCTTTTTTGTAGATTTTTGTATGATTTGTTCTCTCCTCTCTCCCCTTAATCTTTCTCTCTCTTTTCCAGGGGTTTAAACCCTTTTTTGCTTTTTAAAATTTCCTTTTTTCCTTCGTTCTCCCCCTTTTTTATATTAAAAAAAAAATTTTGACAATATCAAAAAACAAAAACCCGGGCACCACAAACGAAAAAAAAAAAGAGGGGATATTCAAAAAAATGCGCAAATTACTCTCCCTGACCGACCTCTCTGCTATAACGTGTAAGGGTGCACTAGCTCGTTATTCCAACATCTTCTTATATATAAAAAAAAATCTTCATTTCCCTGACCGGATATTACGTCATTCTCTTTCCTTCCAGATACGAAAGACATCTGCCAGACAAAAGCGAACGAAGGAAAACAACATAGTA
>NC_051413.1:275371-275502 GCF_015228065.2 Penaeus monodon
CGCTTCAGATTGTGTCTGAGGTTTAGGGTTAGGTGTCACTTGTTGGTGGATACGACGAGACAGACGGAGTTGAAATGCGATTGAGAATAGATAATAGAATGCCATAAATTTGAGTTTTTAAAATTTTAATT
>NC_051413.1:275893-276146 GCF_015228065.2 Penaeus monodon
CCTTCATTCGTCATAATCAAAATCAGATGTTCTATAAACCCTATGGGATTTTCAGCGCACTATATACACGCCAATAGGATTGTACACCAAGTAAAACACTTTTAAGAGTATTGGAACCGTTAAAATGGTACTTATAGATTTATATATAAGCGAAACCGCAACTCGACTGCAATTCAAAAGTAAATAAAAATATATCAGTCGATGCCATTATAACCATGATAGTATATCCTTAATAACTGTCCAGAGAACATGC
>NC_051413.1:276235-276566 GCF_015228065.2 Penaeus monodon
GCAATCTCTGATAAAATAGATTAAATTTCAATACGTATGTTCACGTCTTTGTTGTATTATGCCCAAAAGGAAATTCCTCGTGATATCTCTGTTACTGTGCATTTTAGATAAATAAACCACCTCGGAGTCTTATCAGTAGGAACAAATAATATAAATAACAGTAATGATGCAGTAAAGGTTGATATCAGATATAATTCACAGAAAAAAAATACTCTCAGATTCAAAAAAACAAAAACAAAAACAACAAATATATATGAATTCGCAGTTGAATTGAAATATGAAAATTTAATCAAAACACACGATTAAGTTTGGATCGCCCAAGCCTTTCATA
>NC_051413.1:276717-276855 GCF_015228065.2 Penaeus monodon
CCACACACACAAACCCCTTTTTATATATATACCGGAATGTTCTTGTGCGAACGTCTGTCGAAGTTCGCTCGATGCTATTTGGATGTGACATAACACGCGGTTGCCGGCAGAGGAAATGCCAGATTCCTGTGAGAATGC
>NC_051413.1:284878-285728 GCF_015228065.2 Penaeus monodon
CATTTCTTCCATCCTGTGCCTTTTCTACACATATAAATTAAATAAACAAAATGTCTGACTTCTGGTTATAATAATCCAGGAAACTTCATGATTCCACTGATTCAGTAGTAATTTCCTGAAGCATGAACGCACACCTTTTTTTTTCAACTGACACCATTTACAATCCCTTGTTGTCAAGCACACATCATATACTTGAAATTTCATCCTAATAATGATGTTCACTAAATGTATTCAATGCTTTTTCCTCCTCATTCTAACTTAACCTTGTAGAATTGACTAATATTTTCATACCATTTATCTTTCGATGATTTTCTAGGGTATTTTGATTTATCTGTGCTCTCTCTCCTTTTCTAAAATCTATCTTCTGTTATTGCATTGTAACTGTTGCAAAAAAAACATTTAGTCTTTATCAGGTGCTTGATATAAAATACATATATGGTTAAAAACATACCTTGATTTTAATATTTGTTCATTAAAGTGAACAAAATTTACCTATTAAATTTGGACGAATGATAATCATGATTGCAAAGGAATTTTCCCCCTATATTAATTTGGAATTTAATTTCCTCAGAGAATAAATAACATTAAAATTCACAACTCATATTATTGCTGTGAATTTAGAAAATAAAGAAAGAAGGAAAAAAATATCCCACAATATCATATGGGAAAAAGTATCAAGAAATTTGAAGAATAACTGGTAAAGAAAATATAAAATTAATGGTAAATAAAATAAATAAAGTTTATAGGTCTCTCAGCACAATGAATTAAATAAAAAATGCCAATTTGCTTTAAAAAATAACATATGTAAGAAATACCTAAAATAGCAATTCGAGCTGAAATAATTGTGCAC
>NC_051413.1:286175-287656 GCF_015228065.2 Penaeus monodon
TCCTGAACTCACAAAGCCTCAAACTTGTCTTCCTTTACAGTTTAAGGGACACATAATTTTCACATTCCAACATGTGAAAAAAAAGCAGATCCTTCTGTGTATTTCTTTTTATTGGTCTAGAAAGTACATACTACAAATGATGTGACATGAAAATAAAGTATATATTTCACAATATAAAAATAATAAAATCTCAAACACTGTATTTCAATGTTACAAAAATCCATCCTGGAAATAAAATAAAACTCTAAGATGGATATTTCAAGAGAGAAAAAAAAGCATGTAATATTTGCATCCTCAAAAATCTAAATCAAAATGGATAAAGCTTAACCGTGATTGTACATAATGAACTGCATTAAAGATTGTTATTTTCTTTAACAAAAGAAAATAAGAGAGAGAAATAGGAGAGGTGTACAGTAACTGCAAAAGTTTTCAATCTATGACTAAAAATACCTTTCTTAACACTGTTCCATGTAAATTACTTCACCATTGGTCATGCTAATCACAATCTCATCCTTAATTTTCAGAATATTGCATCTGTTGATCAGAATATTGCATCTGTTGACAAAGAATCCAGTCATCTATCCCATAACCACAATATATTTCATTTTATGATCTTTATTTCAATCTCAAACTTACTTTAATTTCTTTTTGTCCATCTGAGAATCATGTGACTCAACTTCACTTGCTAGTAAGGACAAAGCTGCCAAATTAAAGTAAAACATTAAACAGAAACAGGGAACTTCTCTGCAGGATGGTAAGATCTTAACAAATTAATTATAATCAAAATCTAGACAGAATCAAAACCTATACATGATTCATATTTTTTTCTTCTTTTCTTTTTGCAAAATGAGAAAATTTTGTCAAAAGACAACATCTGACGTTAACTATCTTACCAATCGCACCCTCATTTCATTTCCTAAAGTAATACTGTCACAAATTAAAACCTATAACAAAAATACGCATAAACTTGTCTAGAAGAAACACACACACAACACAATGCTCAAAGATGAAGAACTAAACTACTGCACACAACCTCAGAGCTTAACTAAGTAGTGACTACCAGTTTTGATTTTTAGGTATAGCTGAGTCCAGCATTAAATCTATCTTAACATACAGTACATATGTGTTTCACTATAATGATTAACACATCTATTTCCTACACTATAAAGACATCAGTCCTTTCCCAAATTCATGGATGTTAGTTTAATATGCGAAAGCTGCATATACTAAAACTATTATTAGTGTATTTACCAAAAAACATATTACAAATAAAAAGAGAAACTACACAATATACCACAACCCATACTTTCCAGTTCTCGACATCCTGTAAAAATGAGACACTTTTGTTCAAACTTTGGATAAAAATTTATTGAAATTACTCATAACAAAAAAAAACTTGAGGGTACTGACCCCTTTTTATCAAGTGAAGTGAAGAAAAAAACCAAAGGGGAAAAATAAAGATCATATAAACCAAGGAACAT
>NC_051413.1:287868-287966 GCF_015228065.2 Penaeus monodon
GCTCGTCCCCTTTTTGACCTGGGCAATTGTGCGATATTTACGGAAGTGTTTCTTTCCCCCCCGGGGATTTCTTTGAAAAGGTACAGTAATAATGGTAG
>NC_051413.1:288185-288638 GCF_015228065.2 Penaeus monodon
GGAAAGATGAAAGGTTAGCCGAAATTTGCACACAAGGATTTTCTTAAGAGGGGGAAACCTTTTCAAACACCTTGAAAAAACAATAAATTTAAAATAATCTAGGCGGCAATAATAATGAAAGAATAGTGTTTCCAAAAAAAAAACAAAAAGTGATTTACATTTATAAATATCACCATCATAAAAAAAAAAAAGAACAATTTTTTTCAAAATTTCAGGCTTTTTTGATTTATTTTTCAAAATTAATAGGGCTAATTTTCGTATAGAGAGAACCTTTGGTCAACTACTGTCTTATTTTTTTAAAAAATGCCACCTAGACCACAGAACAAGACTGATGTTTTTGTTTGTAAATTTTTCTTTTCTTTGGGAAGACTTCAAAAAGCAAATGGTCAATACTGGAAGACATTTGGACAATTTAGAGAAAAAAAAAATTTCATACTAAAATATAGCATCATC
>NC_051413.1:289073-289954 GCF_015228065.2 Penaeus monodon
AATACAGTGGCTAACAGTACCAGCCAGGGAATCAGAACAGAAACTAAGAATATCCTCTGCTTCTTATTAAGTTTACCGGTCACACTTCACTAATTGGTAACATTTTATTAAAAGGCACAGTAAAGCACTGTTCACTTGCAGACATGTAAAGGACATTCTGTTTAAGAATTCGAGCAAATATTTTTTCATCATTACAAAAAAAAGGAACTAAAATGTGAAATCACAGCAGCAATTCTCATCTTCCTAGTACTAAGACAAAAAACATTAACTACAACAGAGTACGATATTCCTCCTATTTTCTCTACGAATGCAAATGGAAGATTTCACAGGGACATCACAGAAGTCAAATAATTCAACTGTGTGATATCATACCCATACACATCTTTGCTATTCAAGAAAATGGACACAAACTGTACAACCCTTTTTGTGGAATAGGACTATCCAACAGCAACTAATCTACCTTATTCAACATGATTAACAGTTGCTATAGTAATGACAACCTCAGTTTGTTTTAAAGGTGTTTCCATAAGCACAGGAGGAGATCCTGTTGTTAGAGGTAACTTTTGTAGATCTTAAAATTGACTTGTTTTTGTCTTTAATATTAGGATCTAATTGAAATCACTTTGTGTGATATTTGGTAAAATAACCCTCTGTTCCTGTATCTCTACATCTATCTTTTGTGCCCTATAAAAGTGATATCTTAAATGCATACTCTCACAAATATTGTACAAATTTGCCACTGAAATTAGTCCCAAGAAAAGTCCTACATATCCTTCCTATTAAAAAGAAATGGATAAAAAGTACCAACTATCGATATCAAAAGCAAGTACAATTATCAGAATCTACTTCTTCTCTTTACCAAACAGAGTGAAAACTATGAG
>NC_051413.1:289979-290900 GCF_015228065.2 Penaeus monodon
ATCAATCCTTCTGTCTTTAACACCTACTTCCATATTTCTTTGCATTTCTTCAGTTCATAAATCAAATAAATTATTGTTCCTATGTTTAAAGTGATTCATGTTTATGAAATTTCTCTAAAAAGATGATAAAAAATATACTGTGTATATTGACAAAATAATGCAAATATTGCAATGGCAAAATTATATGAGAAACAAAGGGAAACATCGTAGAATATAGTACAAGTAAAAGCTATTTTACAGCTGTAACTCTTCACATAAAATACTAACAGTAATATCATAAAAAACATTTCTGTTTGCATAAATAATGATGCTTCTGAAATATTCTGCTCTGAATGTTTACTTTAAAACTTAAGAAATATAAAAAAGAAACAGATACAAATACTGCATTATGTTCATTCTCATAAACTTAATTAGGTCATGGTATACTGCCTATAGGACAGTAAAATGTTACTTTGAGCACTGAAAATCACTGGCAGCGGAGAATACTAAAATACTGAGCAAAACCTTAACAAATGCCAACAGTGTGTGCCTTGCTACGAAGTTTATTAATGAGAATGTATTATTCAACACACCAATCATATTTCCCTTGTCAAATTAATCATTCTCATTTACAAACTTCTTGCTATTTATCCCATGTAATCTTTTGTGAATGGGAGCAGATTCAGGGTTTTTCAAAGGCTCTTATGTTGTCAGAATGGATTAAAAAATACATATATACAAGAAAATTTTTAGAAGAATTATTTTGCACAAGGAATTGCAGTGGACATTTTGTTACCAATTTTAAAGCTATTAAAGTTACCCAAAATGGTTACAAATCTATACCTTGTGTTTTGTCTTTATGGAGGGTAGTTATCACTAAAGCACTCTCGTCACCTCTGATTGCATGTTCAAAAATTTTCTGGGATATATGTTCTCTGTAAT
>NC_051413.1:291000-291170 GCF_015228065.2 Penaeus monodon
CCACCCCAAAAAAGAATTTTCTGGGGGTTAATTAAATCTTCGTTTCCAACCCCAAAAAACCATGGTTGGGCCCCAATAAATTTTTTTTTCCAATTCAAAACCCTTAAATATGGGGGAAAACCGGGCGGGGCCCAAAATTTTCCCTTTGGGAAAACCCCATTTGGTTCAGG
>NC_051413.1:291750-292000 GCF_015228065.2 Penaeus monodon
GTTGCCAAATTAGTAAGAAACACCAAATTAATATATAAAACTCCATTTTTACTTTAAATCCTTTCTATAATTTTAATATAAATTCTTGTTTTTCATAACGAATTAACTTTTATGAATTGGGCCCTGCATATTTGATGGGGAATCTCTTTATATGTCATGGGGTTTTTATCTGTGCCTTTGTTTCCTTTTTTTCGTCTTATCCACTTTTCTCTTTCTAGTTTTTCTTCCCCAAAATCTTCTTTCTCTATTT
>NC_051413.1:292033-292206 GCF_015228065.2 Penaeus monodon
CTCCGCGTTGAAAACAAAGAAATATAAACTAAACAAATTGATGATGATTAACAAAATTTAAAATATAACCTCTGTTCTTCTTGAGTGAATTTTACTGGAATATTTTTTAAAAAAAATTTTATTCATCGTCTACTATCCCTTTTCTGTTTGACTATTTGTCTATCAATCAATCT
>NC_051413.1:292488-292769 GCF_015228065.2 Penaeus monodon
CTATTTTTTTTTAAATTTGGGGTAGAAGTAAAATAAACCCAAAAAATTTAAAATATTGTGATTTCCAAAAAATGAGAAGTCTTTGCCCAAAAAAAAATCATTGTTTTTTGTTTTATAAAAATTTTTTAGAAATAAAGGGTTAGAAATTTTGTTGCTGCACTATGTAAAATACCAAAATAAAAAATACTAAAGGGCTGGAAAACAGTGAGAGCGAGATTAGCTGAAAATTTCACATAAGGGCAGAAGAAAAACAAAGAGTAAGTAAAATCACACCAACCCCC
>NC_051413.1:292802-292963 GCF_015228065.2 Penaeus monodon
TGTCATTCTTTTTTCTTTTTATTTTTTATCCCCACGAAACGATTTCTCACGTAAGTGATGAAAAACTCCCAGTCAGAGGGGGAAAAGGGTATAATAAAAAGGGGTTAGGGGGCCAATTTTGTTTAAAATTTAAAACACAACAAAACTACCAATGTTTTGTG
>NC_051413.1:293048-293127 GCF_015228065.2 Penaeus monodon
TCCCTTATTTTACATATATTTTAACCCCTTTCCACCTGAAAGAGAAAAAGGCAAAAATGATTTTAATGATAACGCAAAA
>NC_051413.1:293307-293487 GCF_015228065.2 Penaeus monodon
AAAAAAACTAATTTTTTTAACGGGTTTGCTTTTGAAGAAAAAATAAAAAAACAATTTAAAATTTTGTGGGTTTCCCGAAAGATGAGAAGTCCTTCCCCCAAAACACCCTTTTTTTCTTTTTGATAAAAATTTTAGTAGAAATACGAAGTTTTAGACTATTTTATTTTGCGGGCCACTATG
>NC_051413.1:293507-293621 GCF_015228065.2 Penaeus monodon
TTAAATGGACTAGGAGAAACATTTGAGGGGAAAGATTAGCTGATAAATTACACTTAAAAAGACAAAAAGAATAAGAAAAAGGATAAGTAATAATCACACCGAAACCCCCCCCAG
>NC_051413.1:293657-294092 GCF_015228065.2 Penaeus monodon
CTTTTTCATTCTTTTTTTTTCTTTTTTATCGAAAAAACGATTTTCACGAAGTGAGAAAAACCCCTCGGGTTAGAGGAGGGTAAAGGTATAATAAAAGGGGTTAAATTTCCCATTTTACAGCCAGAAAAAAAAAAAATTTTTTTTAAAACATTTTGCGTAGAAGTAAAAAAAAACCAAAAAATTTAAAATTGTAGTTTCCCGAAAGATGAAAAATTTCATTTGCCAAAAGATAAATTTTTCTGTTTGATAAAACTTTAGTAGAAATACGAATTATTGGGGACTATTTAGTTTGCTGTCACTAGTAAAATACCAAAATAAAAAAAAATCTAATGGACTGGAGAAACATTTGGGGGCCCAAAAGATTAGTTGAAAAAAACCACACATATAGACAGAAAATAAGAAAAAAGAGTAAGAAAATCACACCGAAACCCCCCC
>NC_051413.1:294128-294287 GCF_015228065.2 Penaeus monodon
CTGTTCTTTCTCTTTTTTTCTTTCGATTTATATCCCGGAAACCCGATTTCACGTAAGTGATGAAACCCTCATTTAAGGGGGTAAAGGTATAATAAAAGGGTTTAGGGGGGTCAATAATTTTTTAAAAATTAAAAACCCCAAAATTTAAAAACTACCATC
>NC_051413.1:294350-294474 GCF_015228065.2 Penaeus monodon
TAAAATTATCTCTTTGTCTATTTATTTTCCCTTTTATTTTTTAAACATAAAATCCCCTTCCACCTAAATGAGATAAAGGTAAACTGTTTTAAATGATAATCGCTTCGCAAAATCCCAAACCCCC
>NC_051413.1:294653-294927 GCF_015228065.2 Penaeus monodon
TTTTTTAAACATTTTTGCTTTAGAAGAAAAAAATAACCAAGAAATTTTAAAATTTATTGTGGGATTCCGAGAGATGAAAAATTTCCTTCCCCCAAAAAAATCACCTTTTCTTTTTGAAAAAAATTAGTTACAAATACGAAAGGTTAGATATCTAGCGCGGGAAAACTCACCCAAAAATTTTTACTGTAACTGTTTTAAAAATACCAATTTTAAAGAATATCTAAGGATAGGGGGAAAAACCCGTGAAAAGCGAGATTAACTGATAAATAAACAA
>NC_051413.1:295341-295842 GCF_015228065.2 Penaeus monodon
AAAAACCCCCCCCAAAAAATATCATTTTTTGGTATATATGAAGGCTTACTTTATTCACACGAAAAAAATCCTAAGAAAAATTTCAATGACAATAACGTCGGAAAACCCCCCCCCCCAAAACAAAACAATAAATCACATACATTGCAGCTAAATAACCCCAAAGATCCCGATTAAAAAATACCCCCGGTTGCATAAGTGAAAACCCAGGGGGTTTCGATTCTCCAGCCTTCTCATTTACTCGATTTGGTGGTCGGAAGTAGGAAAATTTGACCCAATGATCCCGACGGAATAGGTAAAATTTCATTTTTACTAGAAGGGTTTAAGAGGGTTATGTTTTTTTGGGTTTTTTTTTGGTTTTCGATGTTACCTTTCTCGTTGTTTTTCTTGTTTTTGATCCACTGTATTTTCCCCCTTTTCCCAATTCTTGGTTTACAAAATTTTTTTAAAATGTTTATTTTTTTTATGAAGGTTTTGGTGGAATTAGTTTATTTTTTAGCCGTT
>NC_051413.1:296006-296685 GCF_015228065.2 Penaeus monodon
CGAAGCGATAATCATTTAAAATCTGTTTTTTGCCTTTTTCTTTTTCAGGTTTTAGGGGTAATATATATGTAATAAATAAAGGAAGATAAAAAAGACAAAGAGAAAAAAGTAGAAAAGAAAAATGGATAGATGAAAAAACAGTGAATACACAGAAAGGGTGGGTAGATAAACAGAAAAAGTTACGAAGATAAAGTGGGGGGTTCATTTTATAGATTTAAAATAATTATTTTCGGATTATAAATAACTCCCCCTTTTTTTATATTTATTCTTCTGACTTTAGGAGTTTTTTCATCACTTACGTGAGAAACGTTTCCCTTGGATAAAAAAAAAAAATAAGGGAAAGAAGTTTTTTTTATTTGTTTTTTTTGGGGTTTCGGTGTTATTTGTACTAATTTTGTTTTTTTTTTTGGGTTTTTGTGTGTGATTTGTACTTTAAATTATGCCCCTTATGCACAGGAAAGCCAAAATTTCCCGCTCGCCTTCTTTATCCCTCTATGTATTTATCAGTTAATCTCGCTTTCACTGTTTTTTTTTAAACCACAGATATTTTTTATTTGGGATTTTACACCCGGGGACAAAAAACTTTGGCTGATTTCAGTGAAAATAAGCCAATCTTTTGCATTTTCCCTAAAGTTTAAATTGCATATTGAATGGCAGTAACTGCCTAAAAAAGATTTTT
>NC_051413.1:296935-297278 GCF_015228065.2 Penaeus monodon
CCTCATGAAATATGCAGGCCCCTCCCCCTTAAAAGTAAAACGGGAAAGACAGTCGCATTTTTATAACGTTTGTTGATAAGAAATGCGGCCCCATAATGAAATTATATAATATAAAGAGGGAAAAAAGAATATAATGGGGGATATAATTGCATATAAACAGGGTTTTATTTGATGATAATTTCCTTTAACCCCTTTTTTATTAAAAATTTTTTTTCTCCTTTACTCAGGATCTTCCGGAGAAATCTTTCATTTTGGGTTAAAAAAAATTTATATAATAAAAAAAAAGGATGAGAATTTTTTTTTTTTGGGGGGATTATTTCCTTTGTTCTTTTTTTATTCGTTT
>NC_051413.1:297329-297670 GCF_015228065.2 Penaeus monodon
CTTGTAATTTAATACGTCCCCAAACACTGAAAAAAAAAAACTGTATTTATCTTTCTATATATGGATGTACCTTGGGTTTAAACTCACTCTCATGTTTCTCTAGTCCATTAAATATTTTTTATTTAAATTTTTTTACACACTGAAAAAGCAATTTTAGCCGAGTTCAGTGTAAATTATTAACCCTTTTGATTTATAGTAAAGTTTTTTAAACAGAAAAAAAGTGATCTTTTGACGATTGGGCTTTTCAAACCCCGGAACCCCACAATGATTTTTTTAAAATTTTATTTGTTTTTCCCCTGTGAAAAAATGTTAAATAAAAAATTTGTTTTTTATGGCTGTTA
>NC_051413.1:297764-298115 GCF_015228065.2 Penaeus monodon
TTTTAATTGCAAATCGGAAATTTTTAAAGCGACGTCTTTCAGGGGGGCTTTTGGTTTGTTTTTTTTTTGTATTTTGCGAAGCATTATCATTAAAATCAGTTTGGCCCTTTTTTTTCTTTTAGGGGGAAAGGGGTTTTTATATGTTTAAAAAATAAAGGGGAAGATTTAAAAAGAAAAGAGAGTTACTTCCTCCCTCTGCCTTATTCTTTGTTTTGATCTCACTGTTTATCCCCAAATCCAATGTTCTTTGGGTTTTACACAAATTTTTAGGTTCATTTTTTTTTAGAAATATTATTGGTGGGAATTTGTTTAAATTTTTAGCCGTTTAAAAAGGGAAAATAAAAATTTTTT
>NC_051413.1:298407-299307 GCF_015228065.2 Penaeus monodon
TGAATTTCACAGAAAAATGGATAGAAAAAACAGAAAAAAATTACGAAGATAAAGTGGGAGGTTCCAATTTTTTTAAAATTAAGTAAATTATTTTCTTTATTTTAAATAACTCCCTTTCCTTTTCTTTAACATTTTTCTTCTTTGACTGAGGAGGTTTTAAAAAAATTTCGTGGGGAAAAACGTTTCCCTTTGGGTAAAAAAAAAAAATAAGGGGTGA
Organism: Penaeus monodon; assembly: GCF_015228065.2. Lineage (NCBI taxonomy): Eukaryota > Metazoa > Arthropoda > Malacostraca > Decapoda > Penaeidae > Penaeus > Penaeus monodon. Next base: position 298,625 of record NC_051413.1, read on the forward strand.
AAAAGGTTTTTTGGTTTTTTTGTTTGGGTTTTTTTGGGGGTTAAAGGTTTTTATTAGTACTCATTTTTTTTTTTTTTGTGTGTGTGTGTGTGATTTTTGTACTTGAAAAAAATATTCGTTATGAAAATGAGAATGCCAAAATTCCCCGCTCGTCTTTCCCTTTTTCGTCTAGGGATTTATCAGTTTTAAACTCGCTTTCGTTTTTTCTAATCCACTAATATTCTTTATTTGGTATTTTACCCCAGTTTACAAAAAACTTTTGGGTGATTTCAGTGCTTTGATAGTCCAATCTTTTCATTTGAATAAAGTTTAAAAAGTATTTTTGGGGAATGGCATTTTATCTTCGGGACTACACTACTTTTTTAAAAAGCCCCGATAGATAGAAGACAGTCCAATAGTATGCATTTTTAAAAATTTAAAACACTACAGGGGAGTTTTAAATTTGGGGTTTATTTAAATGTTTTTGATTAAATTTTCAGTTAAAAAATTTTATCCCAAAAGGGGGGGACACAGAGGTTTGTTTTTGTTTTTTTTAAATTTGGTTTAAATTTTTATAGAATTTGTTTAGTTTCTCTTGTGTGTAAGCGCGGATATGTGTTTGTTGTCTGTAAGGGAGGCATACACATATCTGAATGGCAGTAAAATGCCAAACAGATTTGTAAACAAGAAAAGATATGAGACAG
>NC_051413.1:299395-299803 GCF_015228065.2 Penaeus monodon
TGCTTGGGAAGAACATAGAGAGAGAAAAGAGGTAAAAGGGAAACAAGGAGGCCAAGGCACAGATGATAACGAAATTCCTCATGAAATATGCAGGCCTCTCCATAACAGTAATCGACATGACAGTCTGCATTATTATATACGTTATTTTGATTAAGAAATGCGAGCACATATATGAATTATATAATATAAAGAGGGAAAATAAGAATATAATGGTGGGATATAATTGCATATAAACATGATTTTAATTTGATGATAATTGTCCTTTAACCTCTTTTTCATAAATTTATTTTCTCTGACTCAGGATCTTCCGTGAGAAATCGTTTCATTGGATTACAAAAATATATATAATAAAAAATAAAGGATGAGATTTTTTTACGGTTTGATTATTACTTAGTCTTTTCCTTATTC
>NC_051413.1:299856-300151 GCF_015228065.2 Penaeus monodon
ATTTGTGCTTGTAATACATACGTCCAAGCACTTGAAAATAATAAACTGTATTTATCTTTCTATATATGTATTTACCTGTTAATCTCACTCTCACTGTTTCTCCTAGTCCATTAAATATTCTTTATTTAGTATTTTACACACTGACAGCAATTTTAGCCGAGTTCAGTGCTAAATTATCTAACCTTTCGTTATTTATAGTAAAGTTTTATTAAACAGAAAACAGTGATCTTTTGACGATTGACTTCTCATCTCCCGGAATCTACAATGATTTTAAAAGTTTGATTAGTTTTACCAC
>NC_051413.1:300452-300531 GCF_015228065.2 Penaeus monodon
GATGTTACTTCCTCGTCTGCTTATTCTTGTATGATCTCACTGTTTCTCCAAGTCCAATGTTCTTGGTTCTACACAAATT
>NC_051413.1:300931-301753 GCF_015228065.2 Penaeus monodon
TTACGAATGATAAAGTGGGAGGTTCATTTTATAGATTAAGATAATATTATTTACGTGATTATAAATAACTCTTCCTTTCTTTATACATTTACTTCTTCTGACTGAGGAGTTTACATCACTTACGTGAGAAATCGTTTCGTTGGATAAAAAAAGAAATAAGGGATGAACAGTTTTTGGTTTATTTGTTTGTTTTTGGGGGTTACGGTGTTATTAGTACTCATTTTTTTTTTTTTTGTGTGTGTGTGTGTGATTTGTACTTGAAATATATGCGTCTATGCACATGAGAATGCCAAAATTCACGCTCGCTCTATCTTTATCCGTCTATGTATTTATCAGTTAATCTCGCTTTCACTGTTTCTTCTAATCCACTAGATATTCTTTATTTGGTATTTTACACAGTGACAACAACTTTGGCTGATTTCAGTGCTAGATAGTCCAATCTTTTGCATTTGCAATAAAGTTTAACAGTATTTTGGCGAATGGCATCTCATCTTTCGGGATCTACACTACTTTTTAAATTGCTCGATAGATAGATAGACAGTCCAATAGATATGCATTTAAAATTTCACACACTGACAGCGAGTTTAATTGAGGTTGATTTAAATGTCTGATTAATATTTACAGTAAAATTTCATCCAAGCGGAGACACAGAGGTTAGTTGTTGTTTTTTAATTTGTGTTAATTATATAGAATTTGTTTAGTTTCTCTTTGTGTGTAAGCGCGGATATGTGTTTGTATGTCTGTAAGGCAGGCATACATGCATATCTGAATGGCAGTAATATGCCTAAACAGATTTGTAAACAAGAAAAGATATGAGACAGA
>NC_051413.1:301871-302232 GCF_015228065.2 Penaeus monodon
TGCTTGGGAAGAACATAGAGAGAGAAAAGAGGTAAAAGGGAAACAAGGAGGCCAAGGCACAGATGATAACGAAATTCCTCATGAAATATGCAGGCCTCTCCATAACAGTAATCGACATGACAGTCTGCATAATTATATACGTTATTTTGATTAAGAAATGCGAGCACATACATATATGAATTATATAATATAAAGAGGGAAAATAAGAATATAATGGTGGGATATAATTGCATATAAACATGATTTTAATTTGATGATAATTGTCCTTTAACCTCTTTTTCATAAATTTATTTTTTTAACCTCTTTTTCATAAATTTATTTTCTCTGACTCAGGATCTTCCGTGAGAAATCGTTTCATTGG
>NC_051413.1:302358-302653 GCF_015228065.2 Penaeus monodon
ATTTTTGCTTGTAATACATACGTCCATGCACTTGAAAATAATAAACTCTGTATTTATCTTTCTATAAATGTATTTACCTGTTAATCTCACTCTCACTGTTTCTCCTAGTCCATTAAATATTCTTTATTTAGTATTTTACACACTGACAGCAATTTTAGCCGAGTTCAGTGCTAAATTATCTAACCTTTCGTTATTCATTGTAAAGTTTTATTAAACAGAAAACAGTGATCTTTTGACGACTGACTTCTCATCTCCCGGAATCTACAATGATTTTTAAAGTTGATTAGTTTACCAC
>NC_051413.1:303305-304289 GCF_015228065.2 Penaeus monodon
CTGTGAGACAACGGACTGTCATGGGGTGGTGGGTGTGGCGGACTCATTGTGTGGTGGGCGTGGCGGACTGATGGAATGGTGGGCGTGACGGACTGTCATGGGGAGGTGTGCGTGACGGACTGTCATGGGGAGGTGGGCGTGGCGGACTGTCATGGGGAGGTGGGCGTGGCGGACTCTCGGCCGCCCACGAGGGCCGCTCGCCCCTCGCCTCGCCGTCCTTTTGCCACAGATTGTCTAGCCTCTCTATCTTCCTTGTCAAAAATGTATCAGACAAATACACGTTGTAATTCATCATTCACACGGTGATATAACAAAAACTTAGGTTAAATAGACCGCTGATTGTATCTTTAGAGAAGTTCGTCTGAATAGAGGAATGGTTAACGTAGGAATCTGCTAATACCAAAGACTCGCCTTCGAGACTGTTCCACGCCAAGTGTGGAATCACACGTAGGCCCATTTTGGGGTAGGACAGATAAATATAGAGAGAGCGTGTGTTTTGGCATTCTCATGTGCATCGACGCATGTATTACAAGCACAAATCACACACGCAAAAGAGTAAGTAATGATCACACCGTAACCCAAAACAAACAACAAGAACTGTTCATTCTCTTTTTTCTTTTTTCTCTTTTTTTATCCAACGAAGCAATTTCTCACGTAATTGAAGTAAACTCCTCAGTCAGAGGAGGTAAAGGTATAATGAAAGGGTGAGTTGCCATTAACTAATAAGATAACTTGGAACCAAATTAATATATAGACATAAACTCCCATTTTTACATTAAATTTCTTCTCTATAATTACTAATATATACATTCTTGTTTTTTCATAATCGAATTAATAGTATATAACCGTGAGAACTATTATGAATTGGCCTGCATATTTGATGCGGAATCTCGTTATTATGTCATTGGTTTGTGCCTGTGCCTCCTTGTTTCCTTTTTCTCAGTCTTACCCACTTTTCTCTTTCTATGTTTTTCTTCCCAAGCA
>NC_051413.1:304375-304503 GCF_015228065.2 Penaeus monodon
CGCGCTTACACACAAAGAAATATAAACTAAACAAATTGTATTGATGATTAACATAAATTTAAAATACTAACCTCTGTGTCTCTGCTTGAGTGAAATTTTACTGTGAATATTTTTAAAAATATATGTAT
>NC_051413.1:304780-304945 GCF_015228065.2 Penaeus monodon
CAGAAATAAACTAATTTTATTAACAGTTTGCGTAGAAGTAAAAATAACCAAGCAATTTAAATATCATTGTAGATTCCGAAAGATGAGAAGTCCTTCGCCAAAAGATCACTGTTTTCTGTTTGATAATGAAAGGGTTAGGTGTCAATAATTATTAAATTAACACCA
>NC_051413.1:305135-305727 GCF_015228065.2 Penaeus monodon
TGTTCATTCTCTTTTTTTTTTCTTATTTTTTATCCGACGAAACGATTTCTCACGTAAGTGATGTAAACTCCTCAGTTAGAGGAGGTAAAGGTATAATGAAAGGGTTACTTTACATTTTACAGCCAGAAATAAACAAATTTTATTAACAGTTTGCGTAGAAGTAAAAATAACCAAGCAATTTAAATATTGTAGATTCCGAGAGATGAGAAGTCATTCGCCAAAAGATCACTGTTTTCTGTTTGATAAAACTTTAGTACAAATACGAAAGGTTAGACTATCTAGCGCTGAACTCAGCCAAAGTTACTGTCACTGTGTAAAATACCAAGTAAAGAATATCTAATGGACCAGGAGAAACAGTGAGAGCGAGATTAACTGATAAATACACATATAGACAGAAGAATAAGCAAACGAGTAAGTAATAATCACACCGTAACCCCCCAAATAAACAATAAAAACTGTTCATTCTCTTTTTTTCTTTCATTATTTTTATCCGACGAAACGATTTCTCACGTAAGTGATGTAAACTCCTCAGTCAGAGGAGGTAAAGGTATAATGAAAGGGTTAGGTGCCAATATTTATTAAATTAACACCA
>NC_051413.1:306118-306254 GCF_015228065.2 Penaeus monodon
GTAAAAATAACCAAACAATTTAAATATCATGTAGATTCCGAAGATGAGAAGTCCTTCGCCAAAACATCACTGTTTTCTGTTTGATAAAACTTAGTAGAATACGAATGATTAGACTATTTAGTTGCTGTCACTATGC
>NC_051413.1:306279-306385 GCF_015228065.2 Penaeus monodon
TCTAATGGACTAGGAGAAACAGTGAGAGCGAGATTAGCTGATAAATACACATATAGACAGAAGAATAAGCAAAAGACTAAGTAATAACACACCGTAACCCCCCCAG
>NC_051413.1:306417-306786 GCF_015228065.2 Penaeus monodon
TGTTCATTTTCTTTTTTTCTTTCTTATTTTTTATCCGACGAAACGATTTCTCACGTAAGTGATGTAAACTCCTCAGTTAGAGGAGGTAAAGGTATAATGAAAGGGTTACTTTACATTTTACAGCCAGAAATAAACAAATTTTATTAACAGTTTGCGTAGAAGTAAAAATAACCAAACAATTTAAATATTGTAGATTCCGAAAGATGAGAAGTCATTTGCCAAAAGATCACTGTTTTCTGTTTGATAAAACTTTAGTAGAAATACGAATTATTAGACAATTTAGTTGCTGTCACTATGTAAAATACCAAAATAAAAAATATCTAATGGACTAGGAGAAACAGTGAGAGCGAGATTAGCTGATAAACACAC
>NC_051413.1:306823-306998 GCF_015228065.2 Penaeus monodon
TCACACCGTAACCCCCCAAATAAACAATAAAAACTGTTCATTCTCTTTTTTTTCTTTCTTCCTTGTTTTTTATCCGACGAAACGATTTCTCACGTAAGTGATGTAAACTCCTCAGTTAGAGGAGGTAAAGGTATAATGAAAGGGTTAGGTACCAATAATTATTAAATTAACACCA
>NC_051413.1:307388-307841 GCF_015228065.2 Penaeus monodon
TGCGTTAGAAGTAAGTAAAAATGTGTGTAGATCCCGAAAGATGAGAAGCCATTCCCCAAAAGCGCTTATATCGCGAGCTCAAACTTAAAAATATTAACCTCACTGTTTTCGTTTTGATAGAATTGTAAACAGAAATGATTAGACTTTTAGGATTGACCTAAGACTCTCTGCCAGCGAGTAAAATCTTAAATAAAGAATATCTGATGGACAAGAAGAAAGAGAGAACAAGAAGTCAATGCAGTGAAAATACGTCATACACACGAAAACAAAAATGAACTGCCACAAAGAGCATAATCACATAACCGTTATTTTTAGTTTTCTATTTCCTCACTCAACCTATTATCACACAAACGCAAAATTGAAATATTAAAACTTGTTTATGGTTTATAACTTCCTTGTCTCATATTCTATATTGTTTACTAATCTGTTTATAATTGTAATTCAAATACGTCT
>NC_051413.1:307902-308197 GCF_015228065.2 Penaeus monodon
TACTTGTGTTATCATATTCTATTGATAACTAATAAAAATTCAAATCTACTCCTGTTTCATATCTTTTTATTATTTACATATCTGTTTTCTCATATAATATTGCTATGCGATGTTTTGCCATTCAAATATGCATTGTACGTAAGCGTTACACACAGAAAATTAAACGAGATACAAACTAACCATGATAATTAACACAACTTGAAAATATAGGCTTCTGTGTCTCCACTTGCATGAAATTTTACCGCAAGCACAAATCACACACACACAAATAAGTACTAATCACCCCGTAATGCCA
>NC_051413.1:308219-308387 GCF_015228065.2 Penaeus monodon
AACTGCTCATCCTTTTTTTTTATCTTCAACGAAACGTTTTCTCAATAAATGATGTAAATTCCTCAGTCAAGTAAAGAATGAGTTGCCAATTTTCATCAAAATTAATACCATATTAATGTAGAAACAAATCTTCCCACTTTTACACTCTTATATTTCTTCTCTGTATTT
>NC_051413.1:308814-308993 GCF_015228065.2 Penaeus monodon
CTAGCATTAATTTAATGGAAATTAACGGTATATTATCTTGATAATGTTATGGATAGGTTTGCATATTTGACGAGGAATTTTCGTTATCATGTCATTGATCTGTTCCTTGGCCTCCTTGTTTCCTTTTTCTCGCTCTCTTCTTTTTCTACCTTCTTCCCAAGCATCTCTTACTTTCTCGT
>NC_051413.1:309148-309213 GCF_015228065.2 Penaeus monodon
ACGATTGACTTCTCATCTTCCGAAATCTACAATGATTTTTAAAATTGTTTGATTAGTTTCACCAC
>NC_051413.1:309554-309645 GCF_015228065.2 Penaeus monodon
TTTCCTCATTTTGTTTATTCTCTGTGTGTATTTATGGACACATACGTTATTCACACAAAAATAAGAATACTAAGCATATCTTAATGATTTG
>NC_051413.1:309891-310163 GCF_015228065.2 Penaeus monodon
CGTTCATTCTCTCACTCTTTCTCATTGTCCAATAGATATTCAAATAGATATTCATCTAAATTTTTCCCACGCACTGGCAGCGGGTTTAAATGGGGTTAATTTACACAAATCTGATCTTTTCATGCAAGCGGAGACACGGAAAGCCTATATTTCAAGGATTTACAAAATACTAATTTATGTTTATTTTGTATCTCTTTTATGTTGTTATTTAAACTTTACTTCCTCTGACTGAGGAGTTTTACATCACTTACGTGAGAAATGGTTTCTTTTGG
>NC_051413.1:310223-310334 GCF_015228065.2 Penaeus monodon
GGGTTACGATGTTATTAGTAATCTTTTGCTTATTCTTTTGTGTGTGCGCGTGTTTTGGATTTGTACTTGTAATATATGCGTCTATGCACAAGGAGAATGCCAAAAATCACG
>NC_051413.1:310993-311112 GCF_015228065.2 Penaeus monodon
TTTAAAGATTGATATGAAAACTTTAAAATTTAACACAATTTCCCTCATTTTTTTTAACCTATTTTATCCCAAAGTTCACGATTATAAATACCCAAAGGGTTGCATAATGTGTAAAACAC
>NC_051413.1:311260-311380 GCF_015228065.2 Penaeus monodon
ACGATGTTACTTACTCGTCTGCTTATTCTTGTATGATCTCACTGTTTCTCCTATTCCAATCTTCTTGGTTCTACACTAATGTTTTGTGTTTATTTTTTCTTATGAATATTATTGGTGGAA
>NC_051413.1:311716-311886 GCF_015228065.2 Penaeus monodon
TTACGAATGATAAAGTGGGAGGTTCATTTTATAGATTAAGATAATATTATTTACGTGATTATAAATAACTCCTCCTTTCTTTTTATACCTTTTTTTTTTTTTTGCTGGAGTTTACATCACTTTCGTAAAAATCTTTTTCGTTGGATAAAAAAAAGTAATAAGGGAAGAAC
>NC_051413.1:312167-312509 GCF_015228065.2 Penaeus monodon
TAACAGTATTTTGGCGAATGGCATGTCCTCTTTCGGGATCTACACTATTTTTTAAAATTGCTCGATAGATAGATAGACAGTCCAATAGATATGCATTTAAAATTTCACACACTGACAACGAGTTTAATTGAGGTTGATTTAAATGTCTGATTAATATTTACAGTAAAATTTCATCCAAAAGCGGAGACACAGAGGTTAGCTGTTGTTTTTTTTTTGTGTTAATTATATAGAATTTGTTTAGTTTCTTTTGGTGTAAGCGCCGGGTATGGTTTGTATGTCTGTAGGGCAGGCATACATGCATTTTTTGAATGGCAGTAATATGCCTAAACAGACTTGTAAACA
>NC_051413.1:312632-312946 GCF_015228065.2 Penaeus monodon
CAAGGAGGCCAAGGCACAGATGATAACGAATTCCTCATGAAAATATGCAGGGGGAGGGTAACAGTAATCGACATAAACAGTCTGCATAATTTATATACGTTTTTTGATTAAGAAATGCGAGCACATTATGAATTATATAATTAAGAGAAAAAATAAGAATATAATAGTGGGATACAATTGCATATAAACATGATTTGATTTTATGATTTAAATTGTCCTTTAACCTCTTTTTCATAAATTTATTTTTTAACCTCTTTTTCATAAATTTATTTTCTCTGACTCAGGATCTTCCGTGAGAAATCGTTTCATTGGAT
>NC_051413.1:313206-313430 GCF_015228065.2 Penaeus monodon
TTACCTGTTAATCTCACTCTCACTGTTTCTCCTAGTCCATTAAATATTCTTTATTTAGTATTTTACACACTGACAGCAATTTTAGCCGAGTTCAGTGCTAAATTATCTAACCTTTCGTTATTTATTGTAAAGTTTTATTAAACAGAAAACAGTGATCTTTTGACGATTGACTTCTCATCTCCCGAAATCTACAATGATTTTTAAAGTTTGATTAGTTTTACCAC
>NC_051413.1:313553-313624 GCF_015228065.2 Penaeus monodon
TCAGTTTTTTCAGATTACTTTTGGTTTGTTTATCTTTGTTTTTTTGCTTAGTGCCTATCATCAAAATTTGA
>NC_051413.1:314057-314703 GCF_015228065.2 Penaeus monodon
CTGTGAGACAGCGGACTGTCCCTGGGGTGGTGGGTTTGGCAGACTGTCATGGGAGGTGGGCGTGCGGACTGATGGTATGGTGGCGTGGCGGACTGTCATGGGAAGGGGGGCTGGCGGACTGTCATGGGAGGTGGGCGTGACGGACTGTCTTGGGGAGGTGGGCGTGACGGACTGTCATGGGGTGGTGGGCGTGGCGGACTGCCATGGGGAGGTGGGCGTGACGGACTGTCATGGGGAGGTGGGCGTGGCGGACTCTCGCCGTCCTTTTCCCACAGATTGTCTAGCCTCTCTATCTTCCTTGTCAAAAATGCATCACGAAAATACATGTTGTAATTCATCATTCACACGGTGATATAACAAAAAAATTAGGTTAAATAGACCGCTGATTGTATCTTTAGAGAAGTTCGTCTGACTTGAGGAATGGTTAACGTAGGAATCTGCTAATACCCAAAAACCCGCCTTCGAGACTGTTCACGCCAAATGTGGAATCACACGTAAGCCCATTTTGGGGTAGGACAGATAATATAGAGAGAGCTTGTGTTTTGGCATTCTAAAGTGCATCGACGCATGTATTAAAAGCAAAAAATTCACACACGAAAAAAGAGTAAGTAATGCCAACCGAAAACCCAAAAACAAACAACAAAAA
>NC_051413.1:314738-314825 GCF_015228065.2 Penaeus monodon
CCAAGGGAAAAAAATTTCTAAACGTAATTGAAAGTAAACTCCTCAGTCAGGGGGAGGTAAAGGTATAATGAAATGGGAGTTCCCATT
>NC_051413.1:320835-321122 GCF_015228065.2 Penaeus monodon
AAAAAAAAAAAATTGCCCTTAAAAATTTTAAAAATCACACCAAATTAATATACAGACATAAACCCCATTTTTTCATTTAAATTTCCCTTTTTATAAATTAAATAATATGTAAAATTCTTTCTTTTTTATAAAAGAATTAATAGTTATAACCTGAGAACTGTTATGAATTGGCCCGCATATTTTATGAGGAACTCGTTATTATGTCATTTGGTTTTTGCCCGGGGCTCCTTGTTTCCTTTTTCTCAGTCCTAAAAAACTTTTTTCTTTCTATGTTTTTTTCCCCAAAC
>NC_051413.1:321203-321325 GCF_015228065.2 Penaeus monodon
CGGCTTACACACAAAGAAATATAAAAATAAATTGGGATTGGGTGGGTTAACAAAATTTAAAAAACTAAAACCCCCTGTGGTCTCTGCTTGAGTGAAATTTTACTGTGAATATTTTAAAAAAT
>NC_051413.1:321692-322144 GCF_015228065.2 Penaeus monodon
TGCGTAGAAGTAACTAAAAATGTGTGCAGATCCCGAAAGATGAGAAGCCATTCCCCAAAAGCGCTTATATCGCGAGCTGAAACTTAAAAATATTAACCTCACTGTTTTCGTTTTGATAGAATTGTAAACAGAAATGATTAGACTTTTAGGATCGACCTAAAACTCTCTGCCAGCGTGTAAAATAATAAATAAAGAATATCTGATGGACAAGGAGAAAGAGAGAACAAGAAGTCAATGCAGTGAAAATACGTCATACACACGAAAACAAAAATGAACTGCCACAAAGTGCATAATCACATAACCGTTATTGTTAGTTTTCTATTTCCTCACTCAACCTATTATCACACAAACGCAAAATTGAAATATTAAAACTTGTTTATGGTTTATAACTTCCTTGTCTCATATTCTATATTGGTTACTAATCTGTTTATAATTGTAATTCAAATACGTCT
>NC_051413.1:322210-322601 GCF_015228065.2 Penaeus monodon
TACTTGTGTTATCATATTCTATTGATAACTAATAAAAATTCAAATCTACTCCTGTTTCATATCTTTTATTATTTACATATCGTTTTCTCATATAATATTGCTATGCGATGTTTTGCCATTCAAATATGCATTGTACGTAAGCGTTACACACAAAAAAAAATTAAACGAGATACAAACTAAACATGATAATTAACACAACTTGAAAATATAGGCTTCTGTGTCTCCACTTGCATGAAATTTTACCGAAAACACAAATCACATACACACAAATAAGCAAATAAGTACTTACTTAAGTAAAGAATGAGTTGCCAATTTTCATCAAAATTAATACCATATTAATGTAGAAACAAATCTTCCCACTTTTACACTCTTATATTTCCTCTCTGTATTT
>NC_051413.1:322664-322821 GCF_015228065.2 Penaeus monodon
CTCGCATTAATTTAATGGAATTAACGGTATATTATCTTATGTTATGGATAGGTTTGCATATTTGACGAGGAATTTCGTTATCATGTCATTGATCTGTTCCTTGGCCTCCTTGTTTCCTTTTTTTCGCTCTCTTCTTTTTCTACGTTCTTCCCAAGCA
>NC_051413.1:323146-323328 GCF_015228065.2 Penaeus monodon
TTTCTCCTAGTCCATTAGATATTCTTTGTTTTGGTATTTTACAGTGACAGCAACTAAATAGTCTTACCATTCGTATTTGCACTAAAGTTTCATCAAACAGAAAACAGTGATCTTTTGACGATTGACTGCTCATCTTCCGAAATCTACAATGATTTTTAAAATTGTTTGATTAGTTTCACCAC
>NC_051413.1:323616-323742 GCF_015228065.2 Penaeus monodon
GCTCACTTTCCCTATCTATCTTACCATCTATCTTTTCCTCATTTTGTTTATTCTCTGTGTGTATTTATGGACACATACGTTATTCACACACACAAAAAAAAATACTAAGCATATTTTAATGATTTG
>NC_051413.1:324043-324317 GCF_015228065.2 Penaeus monodon
CAATAGATATTCAAATAGATATTCGTCTAAATTTTCACGCACTGGCAGCAGGTTTAAATGGGGTTAATTTACACAAATCTGACCTTTTCATGCAAGCGGAGACACAGAAGCCTATATTTTCAAGATGTACAAAATACTAATAGTATATGTTTAGTTTGTATCTCTTTTATGTTGTTATTTAAACTTTACTTCCTCTGACTGAGGAGTTTACATCACTTACGTGAGAAATGGTTTCGTTGGATAAAAATAAAGAAAAAGAAATAAAGAATGAACA
>NC_051413.1:324340-324707 GCF_015228065.2 Penaeus monodon
TATTGGGTTACGATGTTATTAGTACTCTTTTGCTTATTCTTTTGTGTGTGCGCGTGTGTGATTTGTACTTGTAATATATGCGTCTATGCACAAGAGAATGCCAAAAATCACGCTCTCTTTATCTTTATCCATCTATGTATTAATCAGTTAATCTCGCTTTCACTGTTTCTCCTAATCCACTAGATATTTTTTATTTGGTATTTTACACAGGGACAACAACTATGCCTGAGTTCAGTGCTAAATACTCTAATCTTTCGTATTTGTACTAAAGTTTTAACAGTGATCTTTTGGCGAATGGCATCTCATCTTTCGGGTTCTACACTACTTTTTAAATTGTTTGATTTTTCTTATTTAATGAACATTATTG
>NC_051413.1:325323-325404 GCF_015228065.2 Penaeus monodon
TTTAAAGATTTGATATGAAAACTTTAAAATTTAACACAATTTCTCACTTTTATACCTATTTTATCCCAAAGTTCACGATTA
>NC_051413.1:325584-325707 GCF_015228065.2 Penaeus monodon
ACGATGTTACTTACTCGTCAGCTTATTCTTGTATGATCTCACTGTATCTCCTATTCCAATCTTCTTGGTTCTACACTAATTTTTAAAGTGTTTTTTTTTTTCTTATGAATGTTATTGGTGGAA
>NC_051413.1:326017-326710 GCF_015228065.2 Penaeus monodon
GTTTATTTTATAGATTAAGATAATATTATTTACGTGATTATAAACAACTCGTCTTTTCTTTATAACTTTACTTCCTCTGACTGAGGAGTTTACATCACTTACGTGAGAAATCGTTTCGTTAGATAAAAAAAAGAAATAAAGAAGAAGAGTTTTTTTTTTGGGGGGAGGGGGGAGGTTACGATGTTATTAGTACTCTTTTGCTTATTCTTTTGTGTCTGTGTGTGTGATTTGCACTTGTATTATATGCGTCTATGCACATGAGAATACCAAAAATCACGCTCGCTCTATCTTTATCCATGTATTTATCAGTTAATCTCGCTTTCACTGTTTCTCCTAATCCACTAGATATTTTTTATTTGGTATTTTACACAGTGACAACAACTATGCCTGAGTTCAGTGCTAAATACTCTAATCTTTCGTATTTGTACTAAAGTATATTTTGGCGAATGGCATCTCATCTTTCGGGATCTACACTACTTCTTAAATTGTTTGATTTTTCTTATTAAATGAACATTTAATATATAACGGCCCCTCGAGAGCGAGCCAACGCAGTCACTTACTTGGGTGAGCTTTACAAGGAAGCTTTTCCGAGCTCAAACCTCCCAGGGCATCCGCGCTCCGAAAGCTTTCTTCAGACAGACAGACAAACACGCTCAGAAGCACACGTACGTCTTTTTTTCTTTTTTTCTTTCT
>NC_051413.1:326844-326970 GCF_015228065.2 Penaeus monodon
TGGCCTTGTAATTGTTTATCCACTAATTTATCTATTAAAATTTGAGAGCCTTGATTATTTATTTGCATTGTTTTGTGAGCCTTGATTGTTTATTAGCTTTTTTATTATTCTTTTGCTTTATTCTAT
>NC_051413.1:327033-327578 GCF_015228065.2 Penaeus monodon
GTATTGCATGCTCTAAACTGCATTTTGAAGCGTGTTCTTGTCCCCAAGTCGAAATCATCTGATGAAGTGTGCACGTTGCAAGCATGTGTACAGTGTACATCGACTTATAGCGTGTTAATGTTCGTGATAAAAATTGTGTTGTTGCAATTGTCATAATATTAAGTTTGTAAATGCTTTTTTGCGTTCCAGGATTTTTATCTTTACTTTTTCTTGTTCTTTATTTTTCTTATTGTTGATTTAAATGTTTATTTAGTTATCAGGAAAGTGATGGCAAGAAACTTAGTTATTCACCAAAATTTTTCGACAAATAAAAGTAAGGACGAAACCTTGTTTTATTTTCTCGACCTTGACAATTAAGCAACGTGCAATACTTGATATAATAGTAGTGACAGTGATTATCATACGGTGATTGGGATTGTAAAACTTATGGTAATAAAGGTATATATAACGATGGTAGGGTGTAAACAGCTATAATAATGACGGTGATTGCGAAATCAATGACTCAGAGGGTTGTTAATTAAAGCAACACCCCCCCAAAAAAAAAG
>NC_051413.1:327715-328025 GCF_015228065.2 Penaeus monodon
CTACACACCACTTTCTCTGTTTTTCCCTTTATGGCAAATCTTTTAAGTCGCTATGGCAGGCATAAACAATTCCCTTCGCCCCTTTCCCTTTTCTCCTTTCTGTTTCCTTTCTTCGTCTAATTCTACCATCGTTTTTCTATATTTCTCATTCTTCATTCTCTCCCCTTTTCCCCAATTCTATTTCACTAACCTACGAAACAAGAAAAATATATATAGGATAAAAACAAAAACAAATGAAACATAAAGACGATGAACGAAGAATAACAAAAGGAAAGAGACAGAGATAATTGAGATAACTGATTTGTAAAAA
>NC_051413.1:328127-328506 GCF_015228065.2 Penaeus monodon
GATGAAAAATAAATAAGAAAATTAAGCCAAGGTCACTCGCGTACGATAACTTCCGAACACCGACGACGTCACGTAAACAAAAGGTGCATCGTCTGCTAGCAGTGATTCTCGGACCCTCTCTCTCTCGCTTCCTCCTTCCTTTATCACTCATTATCCCATCTCCTGTGACGACCGACGGGAGAGAAAAGACCAGAATTCTTAAAGATGGGGATGTCACGGATATTACAGGGGATTATGAGGTACAGGGAGACCCACAGAGCGGGAATGGTGAAGCAATTTAAGGTTGTTCGTGATGATCCCCATGTAAGTTTTGTTTATTATTTTATATATTACTTTTCCTGTATTTTCTTCCAATTCCTCTTTCGACTATATTTATCTG
>NC_051413.1:328531-328865 GCF_015228065.2 Penaeus monodon
GCAACTTGATAATACCTTGAAGTTACTGTAAAGTTCTAGTCTTTCTCGAAATTAATATGAGTAGGTAACTGATACGAGGTTTTTCTACATCTGATATTTTCCTTAAGGCTCAAGGTTACTGATACACTACGGTTAGATTAAGTACAATAATTGTTGTTATTTTCTTTTCCATAGTGGTTGAAAAATGTTTGTGATTTTGGGATTCTTGAACATTTTAAGTGGATGAATAATTAAGAAGTAGAAGAATAATTAATAGATAGATAAATGAATAGGTGAATAGATAAATACAAACATATTGATCAATAAAGTTTATTTATAAAATTACTATATTGAT
>NC_051413.1:329343-329852 GCF_015228065.2 Penaeus monodon
AATATTTATATATCCACAGATTATGTGAAATGTTTCTTTACAGCCAAAAGCAGTATTTTTCTCCTGCATGGACAGCAGAATGTTGCCAACAAGGTTTACGCAAACAAATGTTGGAGACATGTTTATTGGTAAGTGATATTTTGTTGTTTATCGTGATTATGTATTATGTGGTAGTTTTAAGGGATGTAAAACTGCCTTTTCTTATAATGATCACATGAATATACAGATATATTTTGGTGTATTTTAATGATTTTTTTTATATAACCTCTCCTATAGCCTTATTATTGCAGTGGATTTTAATGTATTTATTATTTATTTTTCAGTAAGAAATGCAGGGAATCTGGTACCTCATGCAAACCTCTGCGGCCATGAAGAAATCACAACTGAACCAGCAGCATTAGAATTAGGTTGCATTATCAATGGCATTCGTCACGTTATTGTGTGTGGCCACTCTGATTGCAAGGTAATTATATAAAAAAAAAAAAGTACATTACCAAGGTAGGTTCTAT
>NC_051413.1:330887-331226 GCF_015228065.2 Penaeus monodon
TTTTCTTTTTTTTTAAACACTGCCCTTACTTTGGTATGGTGAAGTGACTAATTCAATGTGAAAAAGATATATAGAAAAGTAATATGATGACTTTCCTCTCCACAGGCAATGAATATGCTTCATCTCCTTCGCAACACTGACAGACTGCACCATGAAATTATCAGGTTATCTCCCCTCAAGGCATGGTTAGTGCGACATGGAAGCTCCTCGTTGGCTAAATTTGCACAGCTTGAGGTGGCAAATTTTCAAGCTCCTCTCATCTTTCAGGTATTGACGGCGATTTTTTTCCTCTCAGATAAGTTTTGTAATGAAAATTTTAGAGGCATTTGGAACCTTTAC
>NC_051413.1:331248-331840 GCF_015228065.2 Penaeus monodon
TTAAGATGAGAATATTTCTAGAAGGATGCAACGTGTAACTTTTGCAAGGTTTTCATGAGACTTCTTGAAATCTTCGTCAGGCTGAAACCCCAATGCGAAGATTTGTCGCCTACATAGACCCAGAAAATCACTTTTCCGATGAGGACAAACTCTCACAAGTGAACACCCTACAACAGCTCCAGAACATCGCCAGTTACAACTTCATGCGCGAGGGACTACTCAGAGGCAAGGTCTACATTCATGCCTTATGGTTTGATATTTACACTGGCGACATTTATTACTTTAGTCGACAGCAAAAGATGTTCGTGGACGTCAATGAAGGTAACATAGAGAAGCTCCTAGAAGAAGTTTCAAAATATTACACATAATTCTTATAGCTATGATATATATACTTTTTTTTAAAGGTGAGTAGTAGGTCATGGACCAGGATCAATGCAGAAAGAGAATTCCATAGCTATTTTTGTAGTTGTTTTTACTATTTTTCATCAAGCAAACAAAACATTTTTACAATATTGCTTGTACAGTTTCTGCCATTCCACTCCCCTTTTATTAACATTTATTTCAAACCTTTTGCTTTGGAAGTTCAGCGTGC
>NC_051413.1:331884-333067 GCF_015228065.2 Penaeus monodon
CTGTAACTTCAGTACTCAAAACAGTAGTAATCAAGAGACTGTAAAAATTGTAACGAAATGTAGTGGAGTCTGTAGTTTTAAAAGAAAAGTAAATAAGAAGGCATAGTTATGCAACATTTGAAAAGAAGTACAAGAAATGTAGTTAAATACAAAGATGGGATTTGTGAAAGGAATAACAAGCCAAAAATTCTAAAAGGAAAATGTAGCGTTGCATTAAATCGTTCTTTTTTTGTTTCCCAAATAGAAACTGGAGGTTGAAGTTTTGCTTGTGTATGTAATCTTACAGGGCATTACTCATTCTGTGTAGATTTTAGCTTCTTTTATCTCTCTCCAGCAGAGAAATATTAAAGATAGATTCTTAAAATTCAGGGAATAATTGTAATGAGATATATATATTGGTTAGATTCTTAATAGTCTAATTAGTTCTCCCAGTTACAGAGAAACATATAATCCCAGATAATGTTAAGTTATGAACAATAGCAGATCCAGAGGTGACAGAGGAGTGCTTTTAGTGATAAACTACCCTCCATAGAAGACACACACAAGGTATAGATATTTGTAACCAGTTTGAGTAACATTAAGATAGCTGTGCTAAAATTGGTAACAAAATGTCCACTGCAATTCCTTGTGCATATAATTCTCTCAAAATTTTCTTGTATATATGTACTTTTTAATCCATTCTGACAACATAAGAGCCTTTGAAAAACCCTGAATCTGCTCCCATTCACAAAAGATTACATGGGATAAATAGCAAGAAGTTTGTAAATGAGAATCATTATTTGCAAAATGTTTTTTGAATATAATTCATTAAATAAATTTACTGGCAATCACGTGATTGTAAGTTTTCATATAATTTGCCAGATATGTGATATTTTCATTACAATATTACATAATTTTTAGAGAATTAAATAATCAATTTTATCTGTACATTTTATATTTTAGAGTATAAGAACATTAGAGAAGCAAAGATTAAATGATCAATTTAGAAAATTTTTAAATCATGAGTTATTTTAAGAGAAGAAGTTAAGCTTAAAAAGTGTATTGCTTTTATATTTACGTGTACTTTTTCATATTTTACATGAATATGTTATTGTTCATATACATTCAGTAATTGTTACAATATTTGTTGAGAGATATTGCATAATATCATATATCACAAAACAAGGTAAGTAATTTATTGTTC
>NC_051413.1:333136-333614 GCF_015228065.2 Penaeus monodon
TCTGTGATTCTCTGTTGTTAAAACAGTTAAGAATCGATAATGATTGTATATATAGCAACTGTTTTAATCATTCTTTAAAGGAAGGTTTGCTGTTGTCTGGAATAGTCTATTGTACAATAATGTGGGTACATTTGTATCCATTTTTTATAGCAAAAGTAGACGTTTATGTGGTAATTCACAAAGTGAATTCAATTTGATCTTGATATTAAGAAAATCAAGATTCCATTTAAGTCTAAGAAATAAGAGTAAGTTATGTGAACAGTTTTTAATATCAAGTGATTTATATAGATACTGTAATATCTTAGGAAAGAGAATTGTGCTGTGGATATCACATTTAGTTCCTTTAAAAGTTGTACGATAAAAATATTGTGCTCATGATTTTAAACAGAATGAAAGTTTAATGATTGCAACAGTTGAATAGTGACTTCTGTATGTGCCTTTAATATGTTGCATCTAAATTGAAGTTGATGGTAATATC
>NC_051413.1:333646-333808 GCF_015228065.2 Penaeus monodon
TCAATGATTGTGCTGTGATGTCACTGTATATCATTTATGTAATGATGAAAAAATATTTGCTCGATCTACTAATTTCATTCTACTAACTAGGTATGATGCTTATTAATATGTTCATTGTATAGTTATAATTAATAAAAAGATAATATTCTTTTGATGTTACTG
>NC_051413.1:334190-334487 GCF_015228065.2 Penaeus monodon
GTTTAAGTATGAATGCATATATATTTAGTGATGCAATATCTTTTTGTTTCTCTGAAATTGTTCCAAATGTCTTCCAGTATTGATCCATCTTCTGCTTTTTGAAGTCTTCCTAAAGAAAAGAAATTCACAAACAAGAAGCATCAGTCATTGTTCTGTGAGTCAATAGGTGGCATTTTTAAAAACAGTAAGACAGTAGTTGACCAAGGATTCTCTCTATACTAGATTAGACCATATTATATTCATGATAAGAATATAATCAGAACAAGCATCTGATAGTTATACATGAAAGAATTGTTC
>NC_051413.1:334540-334607 GCF_015228065.2 Penaeus monodon
TTTTTTAGGAAACACTATTCTTTCATTATTATTGCCGCCTAGATTATTGTAATTGATTGGTTTATAT
>NC_051413.1:335235-336719 GCF_015228065.2 Penaeus monodon
ATGTTCCTTGGTTTATATGATCTTTATTTTTCCATTTGTGTTTTTCTTCACTTCACATTGATAAAAAGGTGTCAGCTACCCTCAAGATTTGTTTTGTTATGAGTAATTTCAATAATTGTTATCCAAAGTTTGAACAATCAGTGTCTCATTTTTACAGGATGTCGAAGAAGCTGGAAAGTATGGGTTGTGGTATATTGTGTAGTTTCTCTTTTGATTTGTAATATGTCTTTGGTAAATACACTAATAATAGTTTTAGGTATATGCAGCTTTCGCATATTAAACTAACATCCATGAAATTTGGGAAAGGACTGATGTCTTTATAGTGTAGGAAATAGATGTGTTAATCATTATAGTGAAAACACATATGTACTGTATGTTAAGATAGATTTAATGCTGGACTCAGCTATACCTAAAAATCAAAACTGGTAGTCACTAACTTAGTTAAGCTCTGAGGTTGTGGTGCAGTAGTTTAGTTCTTCATCTTATTGAGCATTGTGTTGTGTGTGTGTTTCTTCTAGGAACAAGTTTATGCAGTATTTTTGTTATAGGTTTTAATTTGTGACAGTATTACTTTAGGAAATGAAATGAGGGATGCGATTGGTAAGATAGTTAACGTCAGATGTTGTCTTTTGACAAAATTTTCTCATTTTGCAAAAAGAAAAGAAGAAAAAAATATGAGATCACTGTATAGGTTTTGATTCTGTCTAGATTTTGATTATAATTAATTTGTTAAGATCTTACCATCCTGCAGAGAAGTTCCCTGTTTCTGTTTAATGTTTTACTTTAATTTGGCAGCTTTGTCCTTACTAGCAAGTGAAGTTGAGTCACATGATTCTCAGATGGACAAAAAGAAATTAAAGTAAGTTTGAGATTGAAATAAAGATCATAAAATGAAATATATTGTGGTTATGGGATAGATGACTGGATTCTTTGTCAACAGATGCAATATTCTGATCAACAGATGCAATATTCTGAAAATTAAGGATGAGATTGTGATTAGCATGACCAATGGTGAAGTAATTTACATGGAACAGTGTTAAGAAAGGTATTTTTAGTCATAGATTGAAAACTTTTGCAGTTACTGTACACCTCTCCTATTTCTCTCTCTTATTTTCTTTTGTTAAAGAAAATAACAATCTTTAATGCAGTTCATTATGTACAATCACGGTTAAGCTTTATCCATTTTGATTTAGATTTTTGAGGATGCAAATATTACATGCTTTTTTTTCTCTCTTGAAATATCCATCTTAGAGTTTATTTTATTTCCAGGATGGATTATTTGTAACATTGAAAATACAGTGTTTGAGATTTATTATTTTTATATGTGAAATATATACTTTATTTTCATGTCACATCATTTGTAGTATGTACATTTCTAGACCAATAAAAAGAAATACACAGAAGGATCTGCTTTTTTTTCACATGTTGGAAATGTGAAAATTATGTGTCCCTTAAACTGTAAAGGAAGACAAAGTTTGAGGCTT
>NC_051413.1:337045-337371 GCF_015228065.2 Penaeus monodon
CTCTTTTATTTTTTCTTTTCTTTTCTTTTCTATACTTTTTTCTTCGTTATTTTATATTTTTTCTCTTTTATTTTTTCTTTTATTTTTTATATATTTCCTTTTTTCTTCTTTTTATATCCTTTTTCTTTCCTTTTTTCTTTTATATACTTTTTTCTTCTTCGTTTTAAATCCATTTTTTCTCTTTTCGTTTCTCTTTTTTATACTTTTTTCTTTTGTGCACAATTATTTCAGCTCGAATTGCTATTTTAGGTATTTCTTACATATGTTATTTTTTAAAGCAAATTGGCATTTTTTATTTAATTCATTGTGCTGAGAGACCTATAAAC
>NC_051413.1:337409-338110 GCF_015228065.2 Penaeus monodon
ACCAGTTATTCTTCAAATTTCTTGATACTTTTCCCATATGATATTGTGGGATATTTTTCCTTCTTTCTTTATTTTCTAAATTCACAGCAATAATATGAGTTGTGAAATGTTAATGTTATTTATTCTCTGAGGAAATTAAATTCCAAAATTAATATAGGGGGAAAATTCCTTTGCAATCATGATTATCATTCGTCCAAATTTAATAGGTAAATTTTGTTCACTTTAATGAACAAATATTAAAATCAAGGTATGTTTTTAACCATATATGTATTTTATATCAAGCACCTGATAAAGACTAAATGTTTTTTTTGCAACAGTTACAATGCAATAACAGAAGATAGATTTTAGAAAAGGAGAGAGAGCACAGATAAATCAAAATACCCTAGAAAAATCATCGAAAGATAAAATGGTATGAAAATATTAGTCAATTCTACAAGGTTAAGTTAGAATGAGGAGGAAAAAGCATTGAATACATTTAGTGAACATCATTATTAGGATGAAATTTCAAGTATATGATGTGTGCTTGACAACAAGGGATTGTAAATGGTGTCAGTTGAAAAAAAAAGGTGTGCGTTCATGCTTCAGGAAATTACTACTGAATCAGTGGAATCATGAAGTTTCCTGGATTATTATAACCAGAAGTCAGACATTTTGTTTATTTAATTTATATGTGTAGAAAAGGCACAGGATGGAAGAAAATG
>NC_051413.1:345750-345887 GCF_015228065.2 Penaeus monodon
CCATTAATGTAGCATTCTCACAGGAATCTGGCATTTCCTCCTGCCGGCAACCGCGTGTTATGTCACATCCAAATAGCATCGAGCGAACTTCGACAGACGTTCGCACAAAGAACATTCCGGTATATATATAAAAAGGG
>NC_051413.1:346049-346377 GCF_015228065.2 Penaeus monodon
TTGGGCGATCCAAACTTAAATCGTGTGTTTTGATTAAATTTTCATATTTCAATTCAACTGCGAATTCATATATATTTGTTGTTTTGTTTTTGTTTGTTTTGAATTCTGAGAGTATTTTTTTTCTGTGAATTATATCTGATATCAACCCTTTATCTGCATCATTACATGTTATTTATATTATTTGTTCCTACTGATAAGACTCCGAGGTGGTTTATTTATCTAAAATGCACAGTAACAGAGATATCACGAGGAATTTTCCTTTGCATAATAAAACAACAAAGACGTGAACATACGTATTGAAATTTAATCTATTTTATCAGAGATTGCA
>NC_051413.1:346409-346763 GCF_015228065.2 Penaeus monodon
CCCTGCATTTGTTTCTGGAATTTTGAAATTGCAGGAATTTTTTTTTTTTAATAATTCAACTATCGACTTATTATTCATATTTCTGTAATTTTCTTTTTATTGCATGTTCTCTGGACAGTTATTAAGGATATACTATCATGGTTATAATGGCATCGACTGATATATTTTTATTTACTTTTGAATTGCAGTCGAGTTGCGGTTTCGCTTATATATAAATCTATAAGTACCATTTTAACGGTTCCAATACTCTTAAAAGTGTTTTACTTGGTGTACAATCCTATTGGCGTGTATATAGTGCGCTGAAAATCCCATAGGGTTTATAGAACATCTGATTTTGATTATGACGAATGAAGG
>NC_051413.1:347160-347291 GCF_015228065.2 Penaeus monodon
AATTATAATTTTAAAAACTCAAATTTATGGCATTCTATTATCTATTCTCAATCGCATTTCAACTCCGTCTGTCTCGTCGTATCCACCAACAAGTGACACCTAACCCTAAACCTCAGACACAATCTGAAGCG
>NC_051413.1:347359-347692 GCF_015228065.2 Penaeus monodon
TACTATGTTGTTTTCCTTCGTTCGCTTTTGTCTGGCAGATGTCTTTCGTATCTGGAAGGAAAGAGAATGACGTAATATCCGGTCAGGGAAATGAAGATTTTTTTTTATATATAAGAAGATGTTGGAATAACGAGCTAGTGCACCCTTACACGTTATAGCAGAGAGGTCGGTCAGGGAGAGTAATTTGCGCATTTTATTTGAATATCTCTCTTTTTGTTTCGTTTGTGGTGTCAGGTTTTGTTTGTGATATATGTCGATTTTTTTTTTAATATAAGAAGAGGGAGAACGAAAGGAAAAAAGGTAGATAGAAATAGCAGAAAATGTTTCAACCCT
>NC_051413.1:347730-347932 GCF_015228065.2 Penaeus monodon
ACAAATACATACACAAATCTACAATAAAGGAATACCTAAATGAAAGAAAGATAAAACAAAAAAACATTAAGATAGATGAAATAAAAAACACTACACTTGGAATATTAAAAATTCATCACAGGAAAAATTACCATGCGATATAGAGATCTCCGCAATGCAAGAAATTCGTCGACTCTCGTTTTCTTTATAACGGTAAGTAAGG
>NC_051413.1:349526-349796 GCF_015228065.2 Penaeus monodon
GAGATATCTTGAAGAAGACGTGTTGCTTATCACGTGAACCAACCATGTCTGTCTATTTCTAATACGATTTTTCAGCAGTCGAAAGTGACAATGCAAAATACTTGATGAATTTGAAATGTGGATGAACTGCTCATAACCACGATTATATTTAACGAAAGAAAAAGGTTTGGGAAGCGGTCAGTTGCGATTTAGTGGAGGAAACGGGCGTAAATTATGAAGCATTTTGAGAGTTTTTTTGTTCGTTTATCGAATTGTTGTTTTCTGTCTGCA
>NC_051413.1:349861-350138 GCF_015228065.2 Penaeus monodon
GAAATGATAATATACTTTTTTTGTGTGTGTGTAACCTAGTAACGAATAAAAAAAATGCTATTATATTATTAATTCCAAATTATTGTGCTTCCTTGTGCTTTTTTCTTCTCAGTTGATGTATAAATCTAAAATATTGCAACTGCTTTCAAGTTTGTTTTTTTCTCTAACATGGCTTCGTTTAGTAAAAGTCTACCCCACGATTTATCTTGTTTAGTTATCACTGTTTTTTATCCTGTTTACTGGCATATTGTTCTGCCTTATCTAAATCATCAGAGCC
>NC_051413.1:355098-355216 GCF_015228065.2 Penaeus monodon
CTGGCTCTGGTTGAGGAGGGAAGTAGGAACCATGGAAATGTAACACAGTAAAACTGATATTCAAAGGTCCCATATCCCAGTGGACGTTGGAAGCCATGGAAATGATACGGTAGGATGG
>NC_051413.1:355279-355777 GCF_015228065.2 Penaeus monodon
AAGAGGGGTTGATTGGACGTAAGCCATGCAAAGCCATTACTGTTTCACACTGAGTTTGCATTAGCAGACATTTTTTCAGACTAAATAACGAACTTCAAACACAAGCATCTAGCTCACAGATTACACAGGCACTCAATTTTGTTGTATATCACTGTGATCTTATTTTGTGCACACAAAATTCACAAATATTAGACAAAATTTAAGAGAACTGGCATAAAATTATTACGAACTTTGGCTAATGCAAGTGATGAAAATACTATTTCTTATATTTTCGTTTCATGTCATGTTTATTAAACTAATGAAACACAAAATCTGCAAGATATAATCATAAGATGAAATGTGTATAAAATGCAGTAACTATACTCTCAAGCAACCATTGCTGACGTGTGGCAAAAAGTAATAGCATGGGTGTGTATGTGTGTCCTTGACCAAACCCTGGAAGGTAGTAAACAACGTGGAAAGTTTAAAGTTTGGGAACCGCTGGTTTAGCAATGCTGC
>NC_051413.1:355822-356064 GCF_015228065.2 Penaeus monodon
GGAGTTGGCTGCTAGACCGTCTACATAGATAATCTTGTTTGGAGCAAAATGCAGATAATGCCGTAAGGGTGATGAAACGGGTAATCCCTACGACCCAACCATCATTCCCAGTAGGTTCGTGTTTTTTGGGTAGATAACCTTGGAAGCTAACTGTTGCAATTCTGCTCCTATAATTATGTGTTTCAGGGGTTTACAGCCTCCCACATGCATCCATTATATATTTCAAGTACCTTTCCCTTCTG
>NC_051413.1:356199-357929 GCF_015228065.2 Penaeus monodon
CAATCGCTTGTGTATACTAACACTATATTATAGAGTTTTAGTGTAACATATAGTATTATCTGCTGGTGCATACAGTTTCTTCTATGTTACAGTGGCAGAATCAGCATTTATGCATCAGTACTACAAACTTTGCTAACGGTGTTGGTGTGTACGATGTTACATAACCTACCAGGTTTAATCAGTCTGCAGGGACAGTCATCCTGACGTAGTTATATCTTGCAATTTTCTTTCCAAGAGCTGCTGGTCATCATCAGACGACTTTGAGCGGTGTACCCTTCGTGTACCCCCAGGGATACGCTTACCGTAGACCTACCGGCATAAGAGCTAGGATGTTTTCCGTGTTCTGAAAACACCCACAAGGAAACTACTGAAACACTGTAGCTAGGAATAACTAGGCTGAATATTGTGAAAATAAAAAGGCGAAATCGTGTAAGATTTGATTTTCATGATGAATCCTTTGTGTGTGTGTGTAAACATGTTTCCAGTAAACTGAAAAGGCAGCTGAGACGGTACTCTCCTTTAGCCATCTCCAACTCCGAGACAATGTACTAGTCTCCGTTGAGTATTCCTATATTGCAGGAAAGAAAGCAGTGATATGCCTTTTGTGGTATCCTGAGTTCTGCTATAGTATGCATCATTTACATTATTTGCTGAGATATGAACTGGTTTACGGCGAGTTTACCCTAAACATAGGTTCTCTTGGCATGTCCTCATTTCTGACAAATTGCTATTATTGTCTGGCCATATAGGGTACCCATCGTAAGCATAAACTTTTCTGTCTTGGGCGTCATTGCACATTCCCCTAGGGCTGAGTGACAGCTTATCATCCTCGCCTGCAGCTACTACTAGCAATGAAGGTCTGGTGGTTAAAACTTTCACATTGTTGTAATTATTAAAGATGAACACTGTTGTTTCCTGGACTTTTCTTACCCAGTTACCTCCCTGACTTTATCAGTTTAGTACCGGTGTGGCAAGATCCCCCCCCCCCTCCTGACTGAAATTCCCCGTGAAAATTAGCCCAAACTTGATTTCCCCCCGGGAATAACAGCCTGGGCTCTTTTTTTCCCCGGGCAGAATTTGAGACCGAGGATATTTTTCCCTTCCACCCCCCCCCCCCCACACACACACACATAGAAAATAATATTT
Organism: Penaeus monodon; assembly: GCF_015228065.2. Lineage (NCBI taxonomy): Eukaryota > Metazoa > Arthropoda > Malacostraca > Decapoda > Penaeidae > Penaeus > Penaeus monodon. The sequence continues at coordinate 357,346 of NC_051413.1, forward strand.
CACGGAATTTTAAGGACAGAGCCCGGGCAACAACGCTTTGGTGACGCACATTGAGGGAATAAAGGGGGCTGGCCCACTCCTACCACATATATCCCCTACCATGCAATATATTCCCCGGAGGGAATACCGGACAGGGGGAAAGCAGACCGGGCGTTCATAGGACTATACACGAGCTGGGGATGCTGTGATCCTGAAATTCCTCGCAACGTTTCATCAGCCTTTCAGCTAGGACTGCGTATCACTGACTGATGCAGTAAATAAAGTGGCTTTTAGTTAAATGATAAATCATTATACCATACTCTCTCAAATTTTAATGAAAAGATAAGGTTTATTGGTGTTTGTGGATTTCCGATCATTCAGGAAAATTATCTCAAAACTCCAGTACTTTCGATGTGTGACAGCAAGCTACACTTCTCTTGTCTGGTTGGAAGATGGGGTGTTATGTCCCTCCAGGTTGATGAGGAAATACAGTGTCTGCATAACCCTTCTTATTACTCTTATTACTTGACCTGCTGTATGCCTTTTATCAGAGGTTCCCTTGCTAGGTGAACGTCCACTACGAGAAGTTTGATAATATGGCCACA
>NC_051413.1:357950-359933 GCF_015228065.2 Penaeus monodon
AAGTAGTCGCCTTGCCCAAGTATATGTAGCCTCTGACTGCTGCCGTGGTACCTGAAAAAGCCAAATGTCTTCCAGATTATGGTCTCCCAACTCAGAATCACATAATCACCATCGCCTGGATGTTTCCCATTGCAGTACGTTGGGGATTGTGCTTACATCTAGCTGCACACAGGGTTTGTATGCAAAGCTCACCGTAATCCTTTGACATGATTGCTATTCCATGTTGTGGTGTTGCTTAGCTATAGCAGTACTACTACTAGAACTCTTAGAGACAAGGGAGTGCGCCTGGCTTGGCAATATATGATTTACAGATTCCATGAAAGTAAGTCCAACAGTTGGTCTACTCAGCTGTGATTCCCTTTGGGGATTTGGGAGCATGTGGATTCCAACTGGCAGTGATATTTGATAAGGTATCTCTGATTGGGTGAGAGGCGAATTGTCCTACTATTTTCGGTGTTAATGGTTCTCTACAGTCGGCTGAACCCAAGTGATTGATCAACTGTCTACAGAACAGCCTTTATTCACAAGATGACAGCACTGGTCAAAGTGGGATGCAAACCTACAACTCTGTATTATGTTCTAGGATAAGATTATGCTTGGTAGAGCCAATATATATCTTGGAATAGAAGCATGGGTGTTATCAATGCATTTGGCAGTGATAACACCCATGTGATGTCACCCATGATAAAGAGAACCGCAAGTTTGGTCTGGTAACTTAGGTTTATGGTTTAAGTCTTCCTCAGAAGTTAACGGCAATTTTTTTCCTCAGTTAACGGCAATTTTTTTCCCGGTTGCATATATAACCGTAAAGAAATGTGCATAAGACTATTGTATAGGCTAGCTGACAAAATTGACCGTTTAGCCCAAGATTTAGACTGAGCAGCAAACTGACCTCGATTAATAAGATTCCTTCTCCACAACCTGCACAGCTGACTTTCATGTACTAAAATTACTGTGGGTGTCATTTTCTTGTAAGATAGCTAAGGAGGGTACAACCAGCATATATATAAAAGATGGCTAAGCATTTCTGAAGCATTTGGCCAGCCTTTCCCCTTAGGATTAGAAAAAAAGGCTAAAGAAAAGAGGGAAATGAAGCTCTCAAAATATGCAATGGTGATTTCTGGCTTGTATACGTCTGTGCTGCCCCTTGAGTATATATATTTACATACTTAGTTTTATGTGTATATCTTTTTGCGTTCACATCTGTTTGTGTATTTGTCTCTTTATGTAAAGGACCACGAATAGTATTATATGGCTTTACATGTACACAGTCGTATGTGCCAATGCTTCTGTACAGTTGGATCAGCATGTATTTTTACTTGTATTTATCTGCACGCATTTTATTCAAGTATATATCTGTACGTATCTAGTTATGGGTGTGTCTTTCTGCGTGCATATTCTGTTTATATTCGTGAAGGCTCGCGTTCGTCTGTAGAAAATCGAGTGCTGGGTGAGGGTGGTCACATGGTCATTACTTGTCGCCTTTTTTCTCAGGGGAATACTTGAAACGTTTCGGTTCTTGTAGAATCAAGTAAGAAAAATCTCTTGCAGTGTTTTGGTGCTCCATAGATCAAGTGTATTAAGTTTGTGAAGTCGTACTACAGAGTTCTCTTGCTCTAAACTCCCTACTGTATTTATTATACGACACTGATTTCCCACCCTTTTACCCCACCCAAAGTAAGGCTGAAATGGATTGGATGTTTACAGATATGGGATGTGCATTATCAGTAACTGAAATCAAGGACAGCAAAGTGTTATCTACCGTAACTGAAAGCAAACAGTAGTATCCAGCCGATTGCTGTGCAACAAAATAAATATTCTAACTGATAGTTTAAGCAACAAGCATTTTTCTCATCATTAATCATAATGAACTTGAGACAGAACTGATATTATAATTCCTACAAGGGAGGGATGTGGGGAAGAAAAAAATGGTGAAACATATTTAGTCATATTCATGTGTGACGATAACTCTATGTATCATTT
>NC_051413.1:360089-360187 GCF_015228065.2 Penaeus monodon
CATTGGTGTTGCAAATGTTGCAAATGTACCATGGTTAATCGACTAAATGATCAATCTGTTACATGCTATATTAGTACATGTTTGAGACAAGTTGGAAC
>NC_051413.1:361295-361433 GCF_015228065.2 Penaeus monodon
GGCATACACGCACTTGTACAAGTCAGGACGTGTCCGTGTCCTTGGCCCGTCCGTGCGTGTACTTCCCTGCACGCACTCGTGTAAACCGCAGTTCAAACACATCCCAACCCGCAGCCACGTCTCCCCACCGCCTCCCTA
>NC_051413.1:361806-362046 GCF_015228065.2 Penaeus monodon
GTTGCCGCGGCGGCCGCCAGATGGCTCCGCCTCCGCCCCTGGGCCGAAGGAAAACAAAAATGGCGACGCTGAGCTCCCTCCAGGACCGCATCCAAGGCATCGGGACGCGACTGCAGGCCGAGAATGAGTCCAATTCGCGCGACAGGATCAGCACCGCCTTAAACCTGGACTTCACGCGGAGCAGGCCGGGGTCGGAGAGGAAGCCCAAGACGCGTGAGTGGGGGTTTAGGGAGGTTTAAT
>NC_051413.1:362180-362532 GCF_015228065.2 Penaeus monodon
GCGCCGCTCGGGACGGGGTTTCCGACGTGAGGGACGGGCTGTTGGGGGTTTCAATCGGGGTTTGTTTTTTTTTTTTACGCGTTCTGTGGGGTTTGTTTTGGGGAGGTTTTTTTTCGGCCGAGGTTTGAGCTGCGGTCGTGGTGGTTCTCGCCCTTATTTCGCGGGTTTTCGGGGCTCTTTAGGGGGGCTGGCGGCCTCGCCCTGCCCCCGGGGAGGCCCTTCAGCCCCGAATCTCGCGGGGAATTGGGCCTTGGGGCCGAGGCACTGGGGAGGTGGGCCCCATTTCGGGCTGTCAGCGGCGGGGAGATCACATGATTTGGGGAGGAGTGGGCTGTTTCCGCCTGATCTGCGC
>NC_051413.1:362576-362798 GCF_015228065.2 Penaeus monodon
TTTTTCCTCTTCCTGGGGTGGATTTCGTCCCCCGCGGCGGCCGAGAGGCTGAGAAACGAGGCTTTTCTCTGCCTCTGGGGAGCACTATTTACATTTTTTTTTATGTGTTTTCTTTTTAATCCCTCCTGTTGACATTTGCTTTGTATTTTATCCCTTTATTGAATGGGGGGGAGGGGGTTGCTTGGCCGTTTTTCTCTCCGTTTTGTTGGTTGTTTGTGAGGC
>NC_051413.1:362850-362977 GCF_015228065.2 Penaeus monodon
GACTTGGTAGCCTCCTTCTGCTCGAGAGAAAGACCTTGTCATTAACATTCCTCACGTAGCAAAGACCTTGAAATTATTTTTATTAGTCTCTCCTAGTGTCATTTTCCAGGCTTGTGAGAGTCAAAAG
>NC_051413.1:363182-363499 GCF_015228065.2 Penaeus monodon
TTTCGATAAACGTTTCTTGCAACATAAGTGCAAAGTTATACCCAGTTTTTTCTTGTGTTTTAAGGGAAGAGCTGTCGGTGATGTGAATGTTTTGCGCGGAATAAATCATTACGAAGGGAATTTCTCGCGTCCCAGAGATAATCCGCTAGAATGTGTAGCATTATTTAGGATTTTACATTGACATGGCGTGAATCAAGTACTTTATTAAGGAGAATGTTTTCGTGTTGATGATACTGCGAGTCGGGAGACAGAAACGACGGCCAGAATAGGGCTAGGTTTTTGTATTTATTGGTTTTAAGCGTGATTGAGGACATAGA
>NC_051413.1:363554-363640 GCF_015228065.2 Penaeus monodon
GCATATTTTATGTACACACTTACGTTAATTTGTTTAGGAATGTACTCTAACATGCATCCATTTATCTACATTGCATCCACACATTC
>NC_051413.1:363695-363862 GCF_015228065.2 Penaeus monodon
CAAGTGAGAATGTAAGACTGAGTGTAGAAAGGGTTAGTCTTGCATCTGTATTAGCGTAATGCTGCTAAATGCCACTGGCTGTTGATATTTAGGGAGATATAGTGAGAAGGAAAAGGTTTTAAAGTGTTTGTCTCTGTTATTAATTCGTTGAAGATTGACGAGTGATT
>NC_051413.1:364121-364859 GCF_015228065.2 Penaeus monodon
AATATACAAGGCAAGGGTTAGCCAATAAGTGCTTGTCAGTCTGCAGATTTGCATGCTTATCAACCATTGCCTGGGCCTCTGCGCTTCATGTGTCAATCACCAATCACGGGTAGAGCGATGTATTGTCAGGTGATATGTTGTCGTAGTGTGGGTGGTGGAGGTGATTAGTAGGCCTTCATTGAACCACGTAGTACAGAGGCTACAGCATGTCTCAGTGCGGTTCTTTTTGTGGATAATAAAGGATAAATGACCGTTAATAAGATGACTGTACGAGTGTTCTTTGCTTGATTTGTGTCTGTTGTTATTGTGCGTTGAAGCCTTGACATGTAATGGCAGGAAAGGCGCCTTGGAACAGATTTTTCCTTCTCTTGACTGCCGACTTGCATTCCAGAATTAGAAACCTGTGGTCTCTGGAATGTCCTGTGTGTCTTTATTTGGTGCGTGATTATTTTGTTTTTTTATCAATTTTGTGAAGCTGACTTATCCTCCCCCTCTCCCCCTTCAGTATAGGGATCTATCAAATGGAATTGATATTCGTAAATGCTTCTGATATAGACAAGTTGGTGTTGACTTTGACATTGTCATGAAATCTGGATTTATTGACTTTTGATATTAGTGATTGTGAATTATCTTATCTAAAAGTTAATAGATTGAAAATGTATTTATAAGGGTTATATCATATTATCAGATATGTAAATGAAACAAAGGGAAAAACAAAAATATACACATATATGATGT
>NC_051413.1:364938-365536 GCF_015228065.2 Penaeus monodon
TAGACAAGTTACATAAATGTGTTATGACTGCTTCACAGGAACACACAAGCATGCACATATTACCTAAGCAATTACATACACTTGTTTATTGACTAAGTAAGACTATGATTGTGTAAATGAAACTGTGCCAGTGACTTTTCTTTACCAAAGATGATAGAATACCTATAGACAGTGAGAGGAATAACACCCAGTGCTTAGCCTTCTCTGAGACCTGTTAAGGGCAAATTTTTTGTATACTTTGTATAATCTACAATACATTTTGTACAGATATCAAGTACTTCCTGTTATGTGTAATTTTCAATCTGTACATGTATTTGTAAACAACAGCAATATCACTCATAAATGTTTCATAGACATATCTTCAATGGCTCTTATGTTCCTTTAATTGCACAATGACTGAGATTTTCCAAGCAAAGCAGTAAATTTATTTTAAATGAGTTTCAGCAATTACAAACATTTGAAAGTATGATTATAAAGTGTTAGGTAATGTAGAGGGAATTAAGAGAAGGTAAATTAGAATACTTCATAGTCTTATCTTTCTTAATTCATGTCTAAATAGCAGAAAACAAGCAGTGTTAGCTACTTCGGATAGGCGGCA
>NC_051413.1:365561-365691 GCF_015228065.2 Penaeus monodon
ACTGAGGAGTACTGGGTAATCAATGTGTACATATGACATTTCCGTAGAGGAGGATACCGTACGTCAAAATATTCTTTTCACCTCTTGCAACTCTTTAATTGTATTATTTCATTACTATTAGTATTTCTAA
>NC_051413.1:365728-365924 GCF_015228065.2 Penaeus monodon
CTTGATTATCGTAAATTAATTTTGTTGTTTTAATGTTTATCTTTATTATCGCATCTTAGATATTTCATTCAGTATTGTTTTACTAAATCCTCCTAAGAACATCGGCTTTTATTACCAGTCCATTACATTTGATAATCTCCACACATATATTTTAGAATGGGGTTTTGAAGTTGCCACAAATTTTGTCTGATGTTTA
>NC_051413.1:366412-366952 GCF_015228065.2 Penaeus monodon
GTCAACATGGAGTTAGTATTCCCTGTGTGGTTGGAAATAGCACAGGCCTCTGATATGTTAATGTAGGGAGTTGATCTAGTGTGATAGAGGCTGATCCTTCCAGTGACCTTGAAAAGTCTTAGGAAAACAAAAACAAACAACTTGTACAGAGGCTGATCCTTCCAGTGACCTTGGATAGTGTCAGGAAAACAAAAACAAAAGCTTGTACATAATTCCAGCTGATGGTCAGAGTAGAGAAGAATGCTTTTGTACTGTTAGAATAAAAATTTTTGCTCATAATGTCATTCATTATTTTATATTGTTATTGTTGGTATTTGTAGTTACTTATTATATATATTTGGAATGGATTGCATTCTCTATTTTTTTTCTTTTGCTCTTTGATGAATGTCATAGCAAATTTTTATAGGAACATGAGAGTCCAGTGATAACCAATATTGTTGGAAGAAATTGATAGATAGATATTATTATAGTTATTTATTCTTTTAATTTATATTTATTCAGACAAGGTAGAGCTTTGACTGGTCCCTGATTTAACAATAA
>NC_051413.1:366995-367898 GCF_015228065.2 Penaeus monodon
CCCAAAATAAGATTTATGTTACTAAACGTTGTGGTTCTCAGAGCTGTTCGTTTCACTCCCCCAACTGAACCCTTTACAAGTCCGCGCTTTTGTTTTGCTTCCAGTTCCCATAATGGACGGGAGACTGCCAGGGCGCCCCAGCACAATCTCAGGACGCCAGAGAGACCGGCCCAGAATCGAACTGCCTTTGGTATTCGAACCCAAACAACAGCAGTCAGACCCCTCAGAATTAGATGCACACGTCAAAGAAATCACGAGAAAAAATGGGAATTTAATAATAGAAAGCAAGGTGAGTTGTCTTCTGTCTTCCTCTTTGTATTTTTCTTTCTTGTCTTTCTGTTTTTCCTGTTTCTTTATTTTTTTATTTATTTTTTTTTTCCTTTTCTTTTCTTCTTTTCCCAGTCTCCATTCTTTTACTTTCTTTCTTTATTCTTTCTTTTCTTCACTCTTTTTCTTCTTTTTCATTTTCTTTCTCCTCTTCATGCTCCTCTCCCTCCTCTTCCTCCTCCTCTTCCTTCTCCTTCTGCTCCACTTCCTCCTCTCTTAAAAATAACGATTAAATAAGTGTACATGTTAGTGAGTTTTATTGTAATTTCAATTTTTTGATTCATGAGTAATTAAATGTGGGATGTGAGTAAAGCCTTTGATCAATTGAGAAACAGTTCTTACCTTTTTTCAAAGACTTTAAACTGTTATTGTTTTTCCAGTAAACACATAATTGTTTTCATATTTTCATTTCAGAGTTATAATAGTACCATAGAAGATATGGAGTACATATCAGAATTAGGTAATGGCACATCAGGCAACGTTGTCAAAATGCTACACAAATCTTCAAAGAAAGTTATCGCTGTTAAGGTATGTTGTCCAATTGTTTGATGACTGTATTGCTTACGGAAAATGTTA
>NC_051413.1:368007-368174 GCF_015228065.2 Penaeus monodon
TGTATTTACGATCGTGTAGCGCACGTTGTGATGCTGGGATGATCACCCAGCTGTGGGGCCTAGGCCACTACAAATACAGTCCGGGAGGGAGGGCTTTCGTATCGGGAAACCACCCAGCGGCGTTGGGTTAATTTTTCATTCATTTTTAAATTCTTGAAAGATTGATG
>NC_051413.1:368226-368762 GCF_015228065.2 Penaeus monodon
ACCTGTATTTATTCATTGTTTTTATAATTAAATCTTAATTAATTCTTATTTGATTAAATCTTAATAAATTCTTATTTAATTAAATCTTAATTCATCCTTAGTTAATAGTTGTTAATAACCTGTCATTTTCCTTTTCCCTTTCCTCCTCAGCAAATGCGACGGTCGGGTAACCTAGAAGAGACCAAGCGAGTCTTCTTTGACTTGGAGGTTGTATTAAAATCCCATGACTGCCCCTACATAGTACAGTGTCTAGGATGCTTCGTCACAGATTCAGACGTCTGGATCTGTATGGAGCTCATGGCCACCTGTCTGGACAAGCTCACCAAGCGTTACAAGCGGCCGATACCTGAGCCTATCCTCGGCAAAATTTCTGTTGCTGTGAGTACCTTGCAGGTCGTGTCCCTGGTGTTGGGTCAGATCTGTGTGCAGTTTGGGTAGCTTATGGATTTTTAGGTGTGGAGTATTAGTAAATTGTTCACTAGTGTCAGTAGTCCAGGTTGTTTAACATTGGGACAGGCCCAACCTAAGGAGTATTC
>NC_051413.1:369187-370278 GCF_015228065.2 Penaeus monodon
CTGTAATGTCTTTTTCTCACCAGACCCTAAAGGCTCTCCACTACCTTAAGGAATCCCACGGTGTCATCCATCGTGACGTCAAGCCTTCAAACATCCTTCTAGATGAACGTGGTAACATTAAACTTTGTGACTTCGGGATCTCAGGGAGACTAGTCGATTCTAAGGCTAAGACTCGTAGTGCTGGTTGCGCGGCATACATGGCGGTGAGTAGTCTGTGTGTGGTTGTGTCTATGAAAGATGTGATTAGGATGTTTTTCCAATTTTGCCCTGATTTTGAGTAGGGTATTGAACCTGTATGAGTAATTTCTTGAGAACTTAACGCTTTGATGTCCTGTCAGTCGTGGTAGACCATCCCTCATGCCATAATGACGTCTTTATATCATGTGCTGTCTTGCCTGCTCGAAGTTGTGCTCTCAAAGTTGTGTGCTTGTGTGGCTCCAGCTGCATTCGTTGAGAAATACCCTCTCAAAAGTGGGATTAAAGCATCATTTTAGCCTCATTATCTAAAAGATTTTTTTGTGATGCAGCTTAGAGCATAGAAAGCAGAGTAATTTTATTTGTTCTTGTTGCTGATCTTTCCCTTGTACCCTGACACGTTTGGTGTAGCACTGGGGGCTCTCTTCATGGTTGGGTTAATGTTAGAATTATAGTCTTAGATGTTTTTTGGGAGTTTCTTTAAAGATTTGATTACTTTGTATACTACATAAAGGTTAGGGCATTATTTAAACTCTACATTTAAGTTATTATAGAAGTATTTTTGTTTCGTGCCTTTAATAAGATGAGCATTGCACCGGTACTGTTAGAATTTCCTTAGAGTTGGAATATTCCTCCTTCCATTGTATTTTATTTTGATGGTGTCGTTATTCTCTTGCAGCCAGAACGGATAGACCCGCCAGACCCCGCAAGGCCGGATTATGATATTCGTGCTGATGTTTGGAGTTTGGGCATCACTCTAGTAGAGCTTGCTACAGGGCAGTTTCCATATAAAGATTGTCGCAATGACTTTGAGGTTGGTGTCCTTCGTTTTTGGTTGTTGGTTCTCTTTCTCTTTCTCTCTTTCTTTGACTTGCTCTTCTCTTTCTGTCCCTCTC
>NC_051413.1:370309-370926 GCF_015228065.2 Penaeus monodon
CATGTGTTTTCGGTTTCTCCTTCTTTCCTTTCACATTGTCTCTTCTCTCACTTTTTTCTCTTTTGTTTTATCTCTCCAGCCTTATTTTCTTATTTTGGTGCACTTTATCTCTTCTCTTTTACTTTTTCACATTTCTTTTTCACACCTTTTCACCTTCTCTCTCTTCTCTTTCACTTGCTTTCATTTGTTTTATATCCTGTTTCATTTCACTTTTTCTCCTCCTCCTTCCCTTACCCTCCCTCTAATCCCCCATTCTGTCTGTCTTCCATCCTTTCTTTCTTTTTTGTTTAATATACATGAAGAATATTGTATATTGTGATTTTCATTATTGTAACGAATCATATACCCCACAGGTGCTGACCAAGGTTCTACAAGACGATCCACCATCTCTTCCCAAAGATGGAAACTTTAGTCCTGAATTCTGTGAATTTGTTAAAGATTGGTGAGTTCAGATCTCATTACTTTTGTCTTGTATTTAGCCGTATACTGGGTTTGTTAGTTTTGGTTTTCTCTCTGTGCCGTTTAGAATGTGGTGTAGGTCAGTGGTCGAACACTTGTCTTGCAAGTGCTATGTCCCCCAGTTTGCATTTGACTAGGTCCTCCCAGTTGACTCATTA
>NC_051413.1:370970-371308 GCF_015228065.2 Penaeus monodon
CTAATGTGACGTAGGTTAATGTTAGAATACTTATGCAAATCCTATGTCCCCCAATTTGTACTAGACCAGGCAACCCCCCCTAACTGATTGAGATTTGTGTGAGTGGGAAGACACTGGCTATCATACAAAATCTTCCGACAGAAGATTTTGTAAGAGTTTGTTAAAAGATAGGCAAGATGTCTCGGATTTTGTTTTTCTTTTGAAAGTTAATTTCAGTTCACAAATAAGATGAGACTTGGGATGGTTATTCCACCATGTTGATGCTTCATTGTCAGGGTGTCAAGTTAATGGACTGTTTGTCAGACAGATGTATGTGATTAAAAGATCCAGTCATGCTT
>NC_051413.1:371514-371639 GCF_015228065.2 Penaeus monodon
GCCTCCTGTGCAGCAGCTCCACTCGCCCCAAAAACAGCAGTCACCAAAGCAGAAGCAGCCGTCACCACACAAACACCACCGGGAGCAGAATGGTGACAGCATCAATAGCCCCAGGAGAAGTGGTG
>NC_051413.1:371738-371947 GCF_015228065.2 Penaeus monodon
ATGGTGGCAACGGTGTGGTTAGTCGGTCACCGCTTCCAGCCTCTCCCAATCTGACCCGCGCCGTATCTGCTTCGCCATCTCGTTCTGGGCCCCCCCTGTCACCTGCCCCCTCTAGGGCGTACTCAGCCTCCCCCCTCCAGAGATCTGTTCCCCCTTCTGCTGTCCCCCCCCACTCGTACCCAGGAGTGAATCACATGGGTCCTTTCTCC
>NC_051413.1:371982-373149 GCF_015228065.2 Penaeus monodon
GTATGCTGTCCCATTGCCCACACAAACATTTTCTCCATTAAATTATTCCCCAAAGCCTTACTCACAGGCTTATAGCCAGTATTCAAATCCATACACCCAAGTGTTACCTCCTCGTTCAAGTCATAGTAGTTTTTATAATAACGTGTCCAGTAGTGGTCGGGACATCCACAGTAGTAGTAGCAGTAGTGATCATTCATCAAGCTCAGGAAGCAGCAGTACAACTACCACGTCTGGTGGCGTGATGGGAACGAGCGGGTCTGTGCGGGAGATGGCCAGCAGCTGGCCCACACCCAGTCACATGCCCAATCTTAGTACAGGCCAACGGGAGGCCTGGGGAGGCACTGGCAGTAGTCAAGGGGTGCCTGCCACCACCACCTCGGTCACTCACACTCCCCCCATGCACAGGAAAACTCCTGAGCCAGTAAGGTAGGTCTCTCTTTTTTTTCTTCCTCTTTCTTTGGCTGAACCCTGATGCTATGGAATCTCATATACAAAGACTATCAGATAAAGATTAATTACTGTGCTTTGAAATCTACAGCAAAATTGAATTCACAGTCTCATGCTTGGCTCCTGTCATCTACTAGCAACAATGTAAATTGCTATCTAGACCATGAAGATGTGATTATGAATGCATGCGGTCATTAACAAAATTATTAAAACAAACTATAACAATAATGACCTGTAAAAAAGAATTAATACCAGTAAATTGCACACACAACCAGATAACCAGAGAGAGAACCTAAAAAAGTTTCCAAAATGTGGCCATGTATACGAGATGCATAACAGCCATGGCTTCTGTATTGGTTTTAGTAAAGAGGAAGAATGAATCTGATGGCCTGATCCTCCTCCAAGTAGGGGCAGAAGTCTATGGGTTCTTTATTCTTACTAACTCAATTTTTTGTGCTTGGGGAAAAAACACAAAACTTGTGGCATCATTGGGAGAGCTCTTGTGGTGTTCCAAGGTCTCTTGAGTGGAATTCTTCTGGCCTTAATTAACAAATCCTCATTAATGATTATTAACCATTTACAAAGAGAGGTTTGTTCAAGGTTTGTTTCTGATGTGAGTTTTGCTTAATTTCTTTTCTAAAATCTTTGCTGTTGTTCTCTCCTCTCCTCCTCTGCCTTTTCACTGCTCTTTTTCTGTGCATTTTGATCTATAAATATCTG
>NC_051413.1:373627-374419 GCF_015228065.2 Penaeus monodon
ACATGATAAAAGATTCAGGTTTGGTAAAATTGGAAACCAACCATTGGTCAAATTCTCAGTGTCAAAAGAACCTTGAACAGCTTCTCATTGCCTTGCATATTAAGATGTATTTTGCACCCTGTTGAGAAATTTATCAGTATTTCTTTGTTATTCTTAGAAAGTAATTTCGTTTTGATGGGGGGTAGGGGGGCATCCCTGAAAAGAACCGGCCCTCAGGGATGCCTCATAGGGTAACGGAGGTACCCATTTACGACCAGAATTACCTGGGTGTGTGCGGTGCTTGAAATCCTCCAGCCAGCCAGCCAGTTACTCACTCACTCACTCTTGTAATCTTTGCTGTGTGAGGCAAGGGGGCAGGGTTGCTGTGAGGTACTTGACTAACTATCCCTCTTTTATCTTTTTTCTCTGAGGCTGTGATCCAGAGGCACTGCCACTTCATCTTTTCACATTGTGTTGGAGAGATGGATCCAAAAAATATGGTTTTCAATGGCTTCAGAATATTATTTTCATGAGGATGAAGAGCTAAATATTTCAAGAATCTAATTGGAATTTCTTGAATGGAGATTTTAGATTATGACTCAGACAACACAAAGTGCATAATTATGTATATACTCTCTTTTTTTCTCTCTTTTTCTTCTCCCAGACTGTGGCTAATTCTTGAAGTGGCAGTGCTTTCTGAAAGTGTGTTAAGAACCAAGGTTTACTAACATTGTAGGGCATAGCATTGAATATTTGAGAATGAGGTGGTGCATGAGAAGTGGGGAACTTTTGAGTAGATAATCCTCTCTCCAT
>NC_051413.1:374449-374534 GCF_015228065.2 Penaeus monodon
GCCCAGATTCTTCCCACCCCCTCCCATCCCCCCCTCCTGCTTTCAGTACTCAAAATAACAGGAACATCTTGATAATTTTGAATGA
>NC_051413.1:374563-375074 GCF_015228065.2 Penaeus monodon
GCTCCCGTCAAACAATCAGATGCTGTTTTTCGAATGGAGGGGGTTGATTCTGGAATGTTTTCTTTCACATCCCTCCCCTTTTCCCCTGTAAATAATATTTTTTCCCTTCTTTCTTTTTTTGGAAGCACTTGCCTAATCAGCTGTGTGGCTACATACTCTCATGCAAGGAGAATCCTTTCAGTAACAAACAGTTGTCCATAACAAAAGATGAATGAATAAATATATGGATTTTTAAAATGAGGAACAAGGACCTTCAATGTAACCCTCAATATACCAGAGACCTAAGGGGAAATAAACATCAGGTCGTAGGGTGCGGTACCGGCCTTACCTGGGGTTTTGTCCTCTCTGCTTCCTTACATTCATTTTCATTCATTTATTTAGGTTTATTGTTTTTGTTCTGAAATATGCCAGGAAGTTCTTTTTCTTTTGTTCTCTCTTTTTTTTCTACTTTAGTTGCATATTGCATGGGATTGGAAGTGATTGCATGATTATTATGTTTTTAACACTAGTG
>NC_051413.1:375131-375438 GCF_015228065.2 Penaeus monodon
GCGTGATTGGGTGAGTGTTAGAACCTTGTGTTAATGAATATGTTCTCACAAACTAACAGTGTTTATAATGCATCGTACTAATGATATACTTTTAAGAGACAAAGTATATCCATTCTGCATCATACTAATATTACACAGTTACAACTAAAGTATTTACCTTTAATTGTTTTTAAGTTTTGAATTCATATTACAGTTTAGTTAAGTAATATTTCAGGTGACAATAATTGACTCGTATAATGAAGGTTATTTATTTATGTTTTTTTATTTATTATTATTTTTTTTTTATCAGTTATGTTATTTTTAAAGA
>NC_051413.1:375552-375847 GCF_015228065.2 Penaeus monodon
CATATTTAAGATTGTAGCCACTTTAAGATTATTGTCACCTTTTAATGTATTTTCTGTCATTCTTTGATTATGTTTTAGTAATGGAATGTCATAGTTACCTAGAAAGTACTTGAATAAAAAAGTAAGAGAGAATCAATGTGTTGTAAACTTTTGTTAAAAATTGATGTAGCGAAAGCCAAAGACAAGGTTCTAACTGAGCACATGGTATCGCGCTGTAGTGTTTAATCTCTTGCTCTCGGTGCTTTGTGGGGCCAGTGAGCAGTTGCTGATGCTTGCACAGATGGTTAAATCACTG
>NC_051413.1:375874-376496 GCF_015228065.2 Penaeus monodon
GATGACCTAAATGATCTCTGTTCTGCCTGTTCTGTTTCTTTTAATTTTTTATTTTGGTGAGAGGAACAATGTCTTTATGCTGTCTTTTTTTATTTTACAAATGTTTTGGGGTGGACATGTATTCTGTCCACAAGATGTTCAGATCCAAACCCTTGTAAGATAGGAAACGCATATTGTATTGCCCTCATTTTGATATGTATTTAGTCTTTCTTGTAAAGATGTGTATTGAGAGAAGAGAATGAAAAAAGTTTCCAAATTCGGAGTTGAGCTTTTTGAAAGTATGTGCGGAATTTCAGCTTAAAAATGGACTTGATAAGCTTTTTTCATTCTCGCAGTATGTATTATTATGTGATTGGTATATAAATGATATGGAGTTAATGCTGTAGCTGTATAAAATGAGTGACTTGAAAGTGATTAGCGTTTTGATGTTGATAATGCTGTTTTCATTAATGACGATTTGCTTGTTCATTGTTTAGTTTCTTTGTTTAATTAGCTCTAATGTATTTAAATAGAAAATGATAAACAAGAAGATAACATTTTTCAAAGATAAGAAAGCAGTACAGAGGATATCAGATTGTTTATCACTTTCAGGTTATCATTTGATGTGCTGTGTCACTATGTA
>NC_051413.1:376557-376747 GCF_015228065.2 Penaeus monodon
GGTAGCAGCTTGACTTAGAATGCTGTGAATTTTTGCAAGGTTGTTGTTTTTAGTGGACTTTCAAAAGCTTTTTGGGCTAGTCTGCTAGCTTCACCCTATCACTGCTTTCACAATATGTATGTGTAAGACCTTTTTTTTTATAAAGCCACCTTTCGGTACTTGCCTTCAGTGCCACCCCATGCTCCCTCTT
>NC_051413.1:376799-376935 GCF_015228065.2 Penaeus monodon
AGAACTATAGTTGCTATAATGTGTGTGTGCAGGAATTGGAATTAGGAATAGATGCAAAGGGAAAATGGGCCCTCTCACGCTGTCAGATTGCTTCACAAAGTCTGCATATGGAATGGGGCTTATTGGTTTTTCTGCC
>NC_051413.1:376989-378213 GCF_015228065.2 Penaeus monodon
GGTGTTTTTTTCCCTCCCCCCACTTTCTCTTACTTGCTTTGTTTTTTCTATTTGTCTCAGCTGAGGGAACTGTTCTCGTTTCAGTCATCACAAAGTAAAAGATGTGTCTGCTTCTTGGGACATTGATGAAATTACCGTTGCTATAGATTGTTTAGTTACTTGTTGCGTGGAAACCCAAGTCTCACTCAGAGTTGCTGCAGTACTGGATGAGGACCTGTGCTATAAGGTACACCTTAACCATTGAGTTGTTTTTTTAGGGGTTGAGATAACCTGCTGTAGGGCAGTAAAGCTTTTGAGTTTTTTGATACTTTAGGCTATGCGAATAGGAATCGGATATGTTCGTGAATGGCACTTTCCCAGAAGGGGAGATTACTGTGTCTTTGATGTATTTTTTTCATCAGTTGTTCCAACCCAGTAGAGAAATTATCTTTTTGTCTATATATAGTGTGGTTATGTTTGTATCACCATGTGAAATATGATATATGAATGTCTTTTTTTTGTGTGTGGATTTTAGTTATGCGTTATTTATTTAAAATTTTCAAATATTAATGGATTCAGTTCAATCAGGACAGAATAAGATTCCGAATTTTAAGAAGTCCACCAAGTTCTTTTTTGATAATTGAGTGTTATTTAATTTACCTCTTTCTTTATATTGCATATTTCCATTTTGTGATTAGCTAGGTGGTGCTTGATGAGTGAGCATTTGTGTGTGGCAACAGGGCAGTGGGGTCAGGTCTATGCATGGTTGTTTTTCAACTTTAGATTAGACCAGGCAGGACAACTTTATGAATTAGTTAATAGAAGTGTGACATGTGATTAGACTGATTATAATGGTTCTTCATAGTTTTGTTATTTGAGTAGTTACAGCAGCTAAATTGAAGCATGGTTTATCTCTTTCTTTCTTTTGTTTTGGATATTTTTATTTTTTAAGAATTAGATTCACTCCTTTCCCCTCTCCTCACCTTACTCGTTATCAGGAAAATGACTGTTAATGTATAGGGATAAGGCGACTGGCCTCTATTTTACTTTTGATTCTTAGTTTTTTACAAATAGAGAGGTAAATTAAAAGGCTGATATATTTTTTTTGCAATTGTTCCGGCACCCTTTCCCTGCTTTCGTCACTTTAATGTTGTCATTGTTACTGTTGCTCACAGGACAAGTGTCAATATATATGAGTTCCTCCCCTCCCCCTTCCCAGTTTTTCGTAGTGTCCAGTTCCCACTG
>NC_051413.1:378289-378385 GCF_015228065.2 Penaeus monodon
GCACCACTTCCATTTCGTATCATGTTGGGCATTGATGGTGATGCTTGTGGCTCTACATAGCTGAGATATTCAGTATATTATGCAATTGCTACTAGT
>NC_051413.1:378423-379084 GCF_015228065.2 Penaeus monodon
GTAGTTTTTTAATGTAGCTATTGTGTCAATTTTTAGATGTTTTTTGAAAAAACTATATTCGTAAGGAAAATCGTGATGTTTGTTCTCAAAGCGAAGTTTGAATTATTGGACTTATCACCCAAAAGATCACTAGAAAAGAATTATATAATATACTTCCTTTGCTCAAGTATCCACCATCGCACATGTCTGTCCTTTTTGGGGTGTGTGTACCTGCGCGTATGTTTGTGTGCGTCCCCCTCCCCCCTCGGGCGGATGCGTGCCTGTCATGTTGCATGTGGTGGTGTCGTGTTCTAGGTTCAACCCCGAGCCGTGGGCTCCTCGCGGCCGCTTTGCTCAGCCCGCGCACTCTCACCACTTCCGCTCGCACTCCACTGACCTCTCGACCCGCGGCCTGCCCAGGTACGTACTCTCTCCCTCCCTAGTCCGCATGGAGGCCCTGGCTGCTGCTGCTGCCCAGTTTGTGGTCCCTCGCAGCTGTGTTACATCACCTGCCATTATTGGATTTTTTTAAACTTTGGGTTATGTTTTTTGTTTCTTTTATTCATGTTATATATAATTGTTTATGTATAAGTTCATGCCTTGTTTAGAGTTGATATTTGTGTTGGTTTAAAGGAAAAAGATAAAGAAAAACTTGCACATACTGATCAGTGCATGAATTGTG
>NC_051413.1:379119-381233 GCF_015228065.2 Penaeus monodon
AAGGTAAGTGGAATTTTATTCTGCTTTCTTTCTGTTTTGATTTATACACTGGCAAATTCAGTAAGTAAATTTTTAGAGACACTGTCATGCACTGATCAGTTGATGATGATAAGTAACTGAGGTCATATATACAGTATGCACTTGAAAAGGCATTTGCATTTTGTACATAGTGTCAGTTATACAATAAGCTGCAAGACTTATGACACAATAGTGTAGAGATCAAACCAAAGAGTGGAGCCTCTTGAGAGCAAGAGCTCAACCTGACACTGGTAATCGGCAGCTTGTAAAATTGGTCACTTTCATAAGATGCATGGTGTAGCTAATGGCACCTAGACTGGCACCCTTTGCTTATGTTATTCATCACCCTTTCATTTGTTAAAAGAGCATAGTTAAGTTGTGCTATGAAGGGTAAACTAGGTGTTACTGGCAGGATAAGAGGGAGAAGTTGTTTGATTTTAATTAATGTATTAATGTTACTCACTCTTTTGGAATAAAGAAATAGCGACAAAGGTTTGTTGGAGTTAGATCATTATGAATCATTAGTTCACAGCCAAAGAATCAATTTATGTTTGCCCTTTCTACTTTCTTGCTGCCAGACAACATTAGTCTTGCCCTACTATGTTTTGAAAACTATAAAGATATTTATGCTGTTGCTCTCAGCAGAAGATGGATGTAGCTTCATTATTTTTTCGAGACATTTTCTTTTCATATGAGGTGCTAAAAATAAAGAATAAGATGTTGATGAAATATGGCTTTTATCAGTTAATTTTTAGGATATTTAGTTGGTTCTTTTATTCTTTTTTCCTTTTTTTTGTAATTTTCTGTTTTGTAAATATTTTGTTTTGTCATTCAGTGAAATATGTTGATAGTTGTAAGAATTAAAATTATTTCATATTTGGTTTGATATTGATACAGTTGTCTAAAGTGAGGAAATTGTTACTGAGTATAATGTCAATGATATCACAATACACATGCTTGCCAAGCTTTTTGCCTATAGCATGAATATTTTGTAGTCTCTTTCAAATTTATTATTGTGTTTTGTACTTATTTTTAAAGGTCTTTATGCATAGAGTCATATGACTATTTTTTCCTGTAAAAAGTATGATATCTTTGCCAAATTTTGTTTTCTCAATCCATTTGAGATTCGGAAAAGTTCCAAGTTTCTTATAGAATCCTTTATTATATGTAAGTAGATATTTGAAATGTGATTTGAATACAATAGAATTAAGAGGAGACTGTCTGCCAGTAGGTATATATGTTCCCTTTTTTTTTTCCCTGTTTAAATACAACTCACTTTATTGTGATTTTTTTTTACTATAGTAGATCACACAATAGCACTTGTTTTGAACTATAGAGCTTTGAGTTAAATTCCTGGGGGGGGAGGGGAGGGGTATTGGTCCTTTCCAAAAGCTGGAAATTTGCCTAAGATTTTTGTTGGGTGTGAAAGAGCAATAATACAAAATTATAATATAAAAACAACAATTTTTTGCCACCAAACTGTTTTCTTCAATTTTGCAACCTTCCCTTGATTTCTGAAGTGCATGGCTTCAAATTAAGACAAAAAAAGGCAAAAATTTGTATCTAATACATAGGGAATAGTTGGAATTATTCTTTATCATGTTGAAGGGTAATGTTGTAGGTACGGATAAAAGGGACATGAATAGGAGACTTAATGAAGACCCAGGGACAGATAGTCACAGTAATGCCTGTTGCCCCATGAAAACAACGCAATTGGGGCTTATTATTCAACGCAAGCACGAGTATAGAAATACCTATGGGGGCCATACCCACCCAGACTGTCCCCTTAAAATTAGAATAGATTTTTTTTTTTCCCTCTGTTTATAAGTTTACATTTATATTATTTCCTTTTCTCTGCTATAAGGAAATTGTGGTTGAGACAACAAGTGATAACTAGAGGCAAAGATGTTCACACAAGTAGAAATTAGTTGAGTTTTCTATATATTTATTTGGCACTGTAGCTCTCTCATTTGGCATTTTGCAAAATGAAATGTAAAAGTTTTTGCTTGTCAGCAGTGTGTGTTGTGTAGTCTGTATTTACAGTTTTCTTATTACAAGTTGTATTTTATCATGCCTACTATTTTTCTTGCTTTTTG
>NC_051413.1:382934-383248 GCF_015228065.2 Penaeus monodon
TTAGCACATTTTGTAAACATGTATTTTTTTCTCATGACTTTCCATTTGTTGTGCTTTTTTAGTTGTTGTTTTTTTTATATTACTTTTGCCCTTTCTGTATTTCCCCCTATTTCTATTAAAAAAGATGTATTTTTCTCCTTTACTCTGCCCTCTGTTCTGTTTCCTCCTCAAATTCATTCTCCTTTTCTCCTTTTTTCTCTTTACCCTTCTCCGTCTATTCCTCCTCCTACTCTTGTTCTTTATCCTCATTCTTATCCCTATCTACATCTTCATTCTTTTCCTTCTCCTTTCTCTTCTTATCTTTTTTGCTATTT
>NC_051413.1:383550-383648 GCF_015228065.2 Penaeus monodon
ACCATCCTCTACCTTTGCCCTTGTGTTCACCACCACTTAGTCACCCTTTTTAATGCCTTGGTAAGCCTCCTGCTGCTCGTATTCTGTTTCCTCTTCCT
>NC_051413.1:384018-384135 GCF_015228065.2 Penaeus monodon
AGACATAAGTTTTATTTTCTCATTTGTATTACATTTTTATAGATTGTTTTTACATATATTGTTCATGCATTTTGCAAGTCATGATTGATGAGCCATGAACAAATAAATCCTATTTTG
>NC_051413.1:384531-384626 GCF_015228065.2 Penaeus monodon
ACTTCAGAAAGATGTATGTTAGTAATTTTTAGTTAATGGTTATTGGTTAACGAAACCAGAACTACAGCAGTTTTAAGATTCAATTTTGCTTGTTA
>NC_051413.1:384745-384844 GCF_015228065.2 Penaeus monodon
TAGATCTAGTTCTCTTCCTTTTACTTTCGCAAAATGCATTGGTCGTTGCCGAAAATTATGTGGGCTTTTTTATTGCTTAGGTGACGTTATTGACATTCC
>NC_051413.1:385025-385091 GCF_015228065.2 Penaeus monodon
TTATATAAATTTCTCGTTTGTAGGCTTCTCTCTATTTCCCGAGACATTGATCTGGTCTTTTGAACA
>NC_051413.1:386282-386458 GCF_015228065.2 Penaeus monodon
TTTACTACAGTTTATTATAACAAGAATTTTTATTCTATTAACCATTCTGCAAAGTGATGAACCACAAGAAGATCGTTATCTGTATCCTTCTCTGCTCTCCCTGACAGCAGCCGCTACCCTCCAACCTACCTGCCCCCCCATGTGTCCCCCCTCGTCTCTCGAAGGATCGTGGAGAA
>NC_051413.1:386513-386733 GCF_015228065.2 Penaeus monodon
CACCAGATCCACCCTCCAGGAGCTCTACCCACCTCTAGTAGCAGTCTGCCCCCTCCTTCCGTCACTCTCACCACCCCACACTACAGGTGGGTTGGCTTTGCGGGAACGAGGGGTCTGGGCTGGCGGGGGTGGGGCTGGTGGGGAGAAGGGATGGGGGGAAAAGATGGTTTTTACCCTAGAGTGTGTTTTTTTGTGTCTTTCTATTCTTTCTTCTTATCTT
>NC_051413.1:387731-388408 GCF_015228065.2 Penaeus monodon
AAGGCTGTTCTTTTGATTGAGTTGTGTGGTGTAATACTTTAGTTCTGTTCTCTAGGCATTACCTAGAGTGAGTGGGTTTGAGTTATTGTTGGGGAGGGGGTGTTTACTTTTCTATATGAAATGCTTTATTACAATATGCCATTATTTAATTATCACATTATGATAAGCTATAACCAACATGAAAAAAAGGCCTAGATACTTCCTCTCATTACTGGTAACCAGGCAACCTGAGAGCATGTAAGGATACTATTAAAGCCATGAGATATGATATCTTCCAGTTGAAAAACCTTTGAAATACCTCTATTATTATTATTGCTAAACAGACCTAATTCTATCAAGAGGTGATTAGAACCAGGCTCTCTGAGCATTCCCAAGTACCATTCGTTGCCAGTCCTGTAACTTTATAGATTTAGTTTATTTTCAGCATTTTCAGAAATGTCTTCAACTATGTAAATGATACCATCTCCTATGCATCCTAATAGCATCTTTCTTTCATCAAATATGACACCCACTGACCTTACTCCCTCCCCTCACAGGTACACTCAGGAAGCCTTCTACAACAGCCGACCTTACTACACCCCAGAGCCCCAGCGTAGAATACTTCCCCGCCTGAAGAACCCCTGACCCCCAAGAATCCACCCCCTTGAAGCCCACAAAGTCTTCGATCCTCAACCTTT
>NC_051413.1:388436-388634 GCF_015228065.2 Penaeus monodon
CATGAGCACACAGGATAGGAAGCCTCTGGACAGGGTTTCCCAACGCGGGCGACACGATGATGGTGGCGGCGGTGGCGGGGAAATACAAACAGCTAGTCATGGAAAAAGCGTCGGTCTTTGGTGCGGAATGACTGACCCAATATCCGACCTCCCCCCTTCTCCCCCCTCCGTCAAAATGAGTCATGCCTTTTGGGTTTG
>NC_051413.1:388684-388762 GCF_015228065.2 Penaeus monodon
GGTGGAAATTTTCTTATTGGTTATTTTTCTCTCACTTTCTTTCATATTGGAAGATGTCGTCAGCTAGTAACAAGAGTG
>NC_051413.1:388843-389320 GCF_015228065.2 Penaeus monodon
CCGTGAACTGAGATCCATGATGGCCTCCCAACAATTTTTTGTGATCAATTGTTTTAATAATGTGATTATTTTATTATTGATTTGGCTGGAAATTGTTATTGTGATTTTTTTTCTCTCTCTTTTTTTATGTATATTTTCCCTATCTTTGCTACTTCTGACCCCACTTACTTTATTCCAAAGTTAACCCTCAAGCAGAAGGATTGAAGAAAATGGGAGTGAGGCTTTTTGGACCGAGTGTTTGAAGCAGTTGTTAATGTGGACTATGATTGTTTACCGATTTTCTCTCATTCTTTCTCTTATTGATTGCCCCCCCCCCCCCACACACCTCTTGCCTATAACTCATTTGCTTTCATGTTGCACTAAAACAGAGGAGTGATACAACAGAACAAACATAGGAGGAAGAGAAAATGTGGAAGGAAAGGCCTGTTTACCCGCGCATAGACTTTTTCGAGGTGAAGTTGACTGATGCAAGTCAAT
>NC_051413.1:389354-389635 GCF_015228065.2 Penaeus monodon
TGGCCGACATTTAGTCAATGTTGAATCGATATTGAGGAAGCATCACTTTCTTTGGCCATTTATCAGTGTTGCAGTTGCTGAATACGTCTGTCAATTGACCTCAGTGAGAACTGAGACCCTAACTCATGGAAAATCATCTGTGATTTATTAAGGAGATAAAAAAAAGAAGCAAAAAATATATGAATATGTAGTAGTTCAGTGATTGTTAATGTCTTTATGAGCATTTTTTTTGTATGAAGACCAGAAAGGTGATCAGAGAATGATTGATTTATATCCATATA
>NC_051413.1:389675-390021 GCF_015228065.2 Penaeus monodon
AAAGCTTGTTGGTATTCACAGTGAAAGAATATATGAGAAAGAACAGGGAAAATTTTTCTTTTTCTCTCTCTTGGTCTGTCTTTTGGAAGAATTGATGATTGTGCTGTGGTTATAATTTTTTTTTATTCAGTTTGTAGTACATTTGAACAGTTACTTGCTGTTGGATATGTGTTTTGTCTGTGTCTTATTTTCATGTTGCAGAAGAGAAGAAAAGAGTATTTTAGGGACTAAATTTGGCATCAATGATTTTATCTGTGAATTATGATTCTCTTGGTTATGATGAGTTGACAAACATCATTTGTTTTTTTAATTATTGTTTTACAGACTTAGAGCAAGATAATTTCAG
>NC_051413.1:390080-390178 GCF_015228065.2 Penaeus monodon
CTTTCTTCTTTTCTTTTCATTTGGCTTACATGAAACAGGATCAAGATATGATTTTTCGTATGTATTATTTACATCTTTATAATTATTATATTTATTTA
>NC_051413.1:390288-390520 GCF_015228065.2 Penaeus monodon
CTGCTCTTCGGTATTTTCTCATTTGCTTCATCTCGGAGACGCTCATTTGAACGAAGACTCTGGTTGCACGAATGACATCACTCCCAGAATGATAGCTTGTGGACAGCCTTAATGTTCACTTTCTTGCCCTTTCAATTTCAGCCTGTGTCTTTGTCTATTTTATGGCCTTATTACCTGTGATTCCAGCACAAAAGGGAATAGCTGTAGGACTACTGAGTGCAGTGACAATATA
>NC_051413.1:390611-390747 GCF_015228065.2 Penaeus monodon
CTATTGATGAGTAGTTTTGATTAGATCCATTTAGCCTGCAAGTGGGATAGCATTTGATTCTCTGATACTCTGTTCTTGCCCATACTGTCGTGTTTAGTTCATTATTGTATTTTTGGTTTTCTCGTCTTTTGGCAAG
>NC_051413.1:390808-391361 GCF_015228065.2 Penaeus monodon
TTATCCCGTGGGTAATTACTCAGAAATACGATAGCAAAACTAAGAAGCTGAAGTTGCCTCATGTGATAAACTTATGGTATGTTCTTTGGATATTGCGTGTGTGTTTGTATATTCTTTATCAATGATTTTCCCTCGCAATTCTCAAGCACAATTCAGAACCTGGAAGCTCTCTCGGTAGGAACGTCAAGTATGAAAACCAGTAAGGACTATGGACATTGGTATTACTCTTTGGGAAATTATGCACAACTATTGAATTAAGGATTTTTTCTTATAGTCTCAATGGTATTATTTGTGTTGCATATCAAAGACAATGTATGGCAGCATAATGTAGTGACATAGGGAGAGGTAAAACTGCAGAGGGAAAGGTACACATTCGCTTACAGGTTCCGTGCCGGGTCTTGGGAGCGACAGAAAGATCACCTCTGTAGGGAAGCTGATGGCAGATGGGGTGGGGGTGGGGGGGTTACTATCCACCATCAACTCATGTCTTCCATTTTGCCAGAGGGACATTGAAGACCTGGTTCTAGCAATAAGAGGTGGAGTTTAAGTGTTC
>NC_051413.1:391464-392708 GCF_015228065.2 Penaeus monodon
CTCACTTTTTTTTTTCTTATATTAGTTTTTCGCACTGTTAATCTCAGTTTTGTTTGCATTTTTTCTCTGAGTTACTGGTATTTTTATATTCATGATTTTGGATTTCTTCATTTCATTTTTATTCATTTTTTCTTTTTCAAAATTTGGGGCTATCAGTCATTCTAGAATATAACAACGATAGAAAGAAAAATCAAAGATAATTTTAAATTCAAGAATGAGAGTGAGTTTGTATGGATGAGTGGATTATGAATTGAATAAAATTCAGAGAATTAAATGAGAGGGAAAGAGAGAGGTTGAGGCATGATTAGGATCAAGAAAGAACTTTTAGTTAATTGCATTTGTCAGAAAAATTATGGGAGATCCCAAGACATCCAAAACTAAATTTATCATAAATTTCATTATTTGAGTTTTGCTGATACAGTTTTGCACATTACTTTGCTTAGCAGATGTTCATTGCCTTTTGGTACTTTACAGTCTTGCTGTTAAAAGTAATCTTAGTTGCAGTGTATAAACAAAGCAAATTTGATAGTATGTGATCTTCAGTTAAAGTTCATTACTATTGATACATATCATAACAGCTCTGGTTTTGTCCCATAAACACAAACATTTCTAGTGAAAGCTGGGAAAATGTGGCAGTGGGATTCACAGTTTTATTTTGTTTGCTTTTTCGTGGATATCTATGTTGTTTTTATGATTAGTATCTGATCATATTGGTTGACAGTTAGGAAGGGAGGCTTTTTCCCTTGATTTTTTATTTATTTGATTGTTAGAGTATATTTTGATTGTATCATTGATTATTATCATCAAACATTTTATTCCTTTACAGCCATTCAGTTTTCCCCTCTATTATTTCCAGCTGGGAACATTTTTCACATGTAATTCTCGTAGATTTGCCTAGCCCAATCCCGGCAGTTCTGATGCTTTAGAACCGCTGACGTGTTCACAGTCATAGGGTAGTTGGGTGCAATCCTTTCTGTTTCGTAGTCGATTTCCCAACACTGTCAGTCATGTGGGAGTATTGCTGTTTGGATTTCAGTTTTGCTGTTTTTGTTTGTTTGTTGAGGAGGGAAAAATGAGGTGTTTCAATAGTTATCTCTCTCTGATTTCATGGCCCAGGTGTGTTAAGTTTCTTCATGTTGTATTATGATCAACTTTTTTTACCTTTTTTAATTATTTGTATTTTTTTTATGCAAGACATGTTTTTCCTTATACAAACACATCTTATGATTATTTTCTCTCTTTCT
>NC_051413.1:392776-393196 GCF_015228065.2 Penaeus monodon
GGGTGTGATGATCTTGGTCTCCTCAGCTCTCGACTGCACAGCATGCACTAGGGATCGGCATGCTGTTTCTTGGGAATACCAGAATCCATGACAGGGTCTTGTGTTCCTAGTCATTCTTATCCCAGAATACTCTAGTCCTCTTCTCATGCGTAAAAAGAGAAAGAAAGGAAAATGAAATGCTGGAAAAAAAAGTGAGAGAAATGGATGTAGGGTAAAACAAGGAAGGTGCATTGTGAGTCTAGTACAGATACCAATGACAAAATGAAAGAGAGAGAAAAAAAAAAAAAGTGGGGAAACAGAATACAAAATGACGACGAAAGTGTAAAGGTTTTGCAGTTGTTTTACCGTAGAAGGGGGGTAAGGGTTTTAGAAATATAAAAAATGACGAAAAAGTCTATTAAGGCATTCTGGATAGAACTG
>NC_051413.1:393266-393790 GCF_015228065.2 Penaeus monodon
GGCATTTAGTGCTGAATAGGGTGATTTTTCTGCCTGCGGAGGAGAGTGAAGCCAGTGGCCAGAGCAGCCTTGTCACATCCTGGCAGTATGTGCGTTGCATGTAGTCATTTGTACATAACTGGACTGATTATGAACTCTTATGGAATGTGTAAAGTTTTTGAATCTGTACATAATTATTTTGTTGTCGTAATTTTTTATTTCTTTTCTCTACTCACTCCTCATTACTTCCTAGAGATTCTAGATTAGTGTATAATATTTTTCCATGAAAATGTGCAGATGCAACTTGGTGTAATATGCTATATGATTTTTTGAATACTGTATATAATAAAGTCATAAACTACCTCGAGTGAAATGCATGTTATGGTATGATTCTTAGCATAAGTGAAATCTGTTATCAATATCATCCCTAGATAATGAATCAGAGAGGCTATACCATTACACAAGGAGATTGGGAATTTCTTGCATTGATTATTATTCAACGTCAATTTCCGTTTGAGGTTACACCAGGAATTACTTGTGGCAGT
>NC_051413.1:393978-394466 GCF_015228065.2 Penaeus monodon
TAGATATTTGACGAGTTCCTCCTCTCATATGGTGAGGAGTCAATTTTCAGCAGTTCTCCCATTATGACGCCTGAAACAGATAGCCAGGTTCAAGCAGTGGCATTCAACCATACTTTTAGAAAGACTAATTCACAGTCCATTATTTTAATTAATAAGCTATTTCTTTTTAAGATTGTTTATACTTAATTTTGACATTTTCTTTATATTTGTTTTTAACTTTTCCTGTAGACATATGGGTATGTATAACTAATACATAAGTGTACATGGACATGTGTGATTTACATAACACACACAAATACACCTACATACAAACACCTCACGGGCTTGTGATATTATTTTCATTTTTTTTTTCATTTCCTTGTCTATAGGTATATATATTTTACTCATTCTTTTCTCTGTGGATATTTAAATGATATAGGATTACATTCATCTGAAAGGAAATACATTTACATTTCAATTTTTTTTAATTTTTGAGAATAACTTCGAGT
>NC_051413.1:394497-394579 GCF_015228065.2 Penaeus monodon
CCATTATATGCACGTCTGTATATGCAGTGGACGTTACATGTTCCTGACAGCATTGGGTTATAAGGAGCAAGACCGGGCCTAT
>NC_051413.1:394611-394751 GCF_015228065.2 Penaeus monodon
TCACTTAATTATTGATAGATATATCATTCCCTTGTTCAGAAGGGTGGATAAGTATGAGTGAGAGCAGGGCCATAGTAGCGTGTTTCAAGATAGCTTTGTATAGGTTACTATCACACTTTCAGACTAGTACAGATGTATGC
>NC_051413.1:394829-394962 GCF_015228065.2 Penaeus monodon
TGAGATTAACAGTTTTGAAATATGAACTGTATTAGGTTTTTATGCATACCATATATATTGTTCTTGTTTTTGGAGAAAGAAAATTTCAAATCATATTTGTCAGACTCTCAGTAATTCCAGTTTAGTAAGTTGA
>NC_051413.1:394995-395278 GCF_015228065.2 Penaeus monodon
CTTTCTCCCTCATTGCATTATTCAATAGATGAGAATATTGCTGATTCCCGAAGTAGGATAAAACAATGATAATTTTGTTTGTACTTTTTGGGGAGGCATCCCAAGCTGTGCATGCTGGGACATTTGACCGCCAAGAGTTCAAAAGAACTTTTACCTCAGTTTTTTGCGACTCACTGTGCCTTTATCACAGATATCACTGGTTGTGCTGTGCCAATAGCAGCCATTTTATTAACTACTGTTAGACCTTTTACAGACATCTGGTGTGCTGTAAATTGATAGTTGA
>NC_051413.1:396885-397223 GCF_015228065.2 Penaeus monodon
GATATTCCACTCTAGTGTGGAATGAAGGAAATTTCCATCTGCCAACAGGATTCTCTCAGATTTTCTCAGTTTTGACGGAGTTTATCATAATGTGGAGAACTGAAGCTGATGCTGTGGAGTTGCATTAGTACACACCAACCCTTCATTTGCCATAGTCTTTCATATAACTAATTTAGACGTAAAATTAAAGTGTAGACGTGGACTTTTGTATTGGGAGGACGGGAAAGGTAGCTTGTATAAACTAGAGAGTAGAACCACTGATGTCAGTGTGTGTGATGAGCAGATCATTCTGAGGGATGTTGATTCTTCAGCAGCCCAGTTTTAATGCAGAGATGAGA
>NC_051413.1:397612-397723 GCF_015228065.2 Penaeus monodon
TATTTAATTTTTTCCTTGTACTCAAGATCCTTACATGACGTTTACCAGAAGTGGCTGAAGGGTGAAAGCATAATTACGGGTCGGGCAGTGTTTGGAGGTAATTTTTGTTTA
>NC_051413.1:397884-397976 GCF_015228065.2 Penaeus monodon
GACTCCTTGTCATGGTTACTCTTTAAGATAACTTTTTCATCAGTATTTCAGCTTCGTCTTGTGTGTCTTCTGTTGTCATTAGTCATACCGTC
>NC_051413.1:398007-398166 GCF_015228065.2 Penaeus monodon
ACATCATATGATAATTTTTTATGATTTGTTTAAATTAGAGGGGCTTTGTTGCACAAATCTGTTGCATTTATAGTCATGCCATCCAGCCATTAGGTCACATTTAGGTATATATGTTTATGGTGACATATTTGCATAATGATTTACTTACAAGTAACAAGT
>NC_051413.1:399095-399160 GCF_015228065.2 Penaeus monodon
ATTAGGTGGTGCTCTTAAATCTTGCTTGAAGACAGACAAGTTTGTGACCTGATGTTAATGAGATT
>NC_051413.1:399398-399509 GCF_015228065.2 Penaeus monodon
AGAATCAGATGATTTTACATATAGATATATTTTTTACTTCTTGTAATTGTATCATGTAGCCAAATTTTGTTGTCTTTGATTTTTGCGAGAGGTTATATTAGTAATTATGGG
>NC_051413.1:399554-399755 GCF_015228065.2 Penaeus monodon
GAAATTGACATTAGATGGAAATAACTGAATGAAGTTTTCATTCGAGAGAATATTTTAAAAAGAATCATTTTAAAAAAAGCAAATATTTCTGAAATGGTAACAGATTTCATTTACATTTGAATGGTATGTTATATTTTATGCAAGACCTTTGTTTAGAAAGTCTTCTGTAGTAACTTGGCTCAAAAGAAAGAAAATGACTTT
>NC_051413.1:399779-399987 GCF_015228065.2 Penaeus monodon
TTAGCATGACTTGATCTGGCTTGGCTGACGACTCTATTCAATGAGCTTTATATCATAGTAAGAATTAAGATGCACTTCCACTACTGACAGGCGTAGGCTTTCTGTCCGACTTCTTGTACTCGTCAAAAAAGTTTTTCTAACTCTGTAACATTTATTTTTTATTATAATTTTACTTGTTTATGAAGAGGTAATAACAGATTTTAGTTCA
>NC_051413.1:400032-400226 GCF_015228065.2 Penaeus monodon
GTAAAATGTAGTTCCGCCATTTCATGGATTTCATTGGTTGTGCATTTGTGACATGACTATTGATTTTTACCCCAGATTCTGTTTTGTAAGTCATATTCACTTTATGTCATACTGTTAAGTGGTCCTTATTGACGAAGGATGAGGAGGGACTTAAAATTTATGGTCATGACGCACTTCATAGGTCTTCTGAGGGT
>NC_051413.1:400261-400325 GCF_015228065.2 Penaeus monodon
AGCATGGTTATAGTATTCCAGTGCTAAAAAAAATTGTTTTATTTATAACAATGTGTAAATGATG
>NC_051413.1:400363-400954 GCF_015228065.2 Penaeus monodon
GTCATTTTATATTTTTGTCTGATCTCAGAGTTTCTCCTTCTGAACATAGGGTTTTTAAGATTGAATTCATCTTAAGAATTACATGAGTAACAAAATCATTATGAACTAACAATCAATTTTTTTTCATGAACTTTAATAAGCTTTTCATTTATCCCTTAGTCCTGGGAAGTGCAACTTGGTTAAATAATTGAGAGGGTTTTTCATTTGTACCGTGTTTGGTTCATTATTTTATCTATAATTGTGGTAATAACATTCCAGTTCAACATGCTTTGTCTTAAAATGATATCATTTTCCCCATTAAACCCCTATCACTTTTCTGTATGAAGTTTCTGCATGTAAATAGTCTAATCCTATCAGACTGGCAGAAAACCACTGCTAACATGACACCCATGTAAGTTAAATTGTCATCTGGGGATTCCTATTCTTTCAAAGCATGGGTACTGACTCGCACTATAATAAGCTACCCAGACACAACAGCAACTGGAGAGTAAGCTATTGAGCATGGAATGTTCAAAATTTAGGCCTCAGGAATAACATAAGCATTCTCATTTTCAATTATCTGAAATATGTAAAGGATGCTACTATATGGTT
>NC_051413.1:400971-401401 GCF_015228065.2 Penaeus monodon
GTAAAGTTTATTTGAATTTCTTTTTATTCTATTTACCATTGAGGTTGTTGCTATATTTATGGAATGCATGCAGAATGCAGAAAGCCTCAAAATTCATGCAGAAATGTGAAATAGTGCTAGTGTGATTGGCCTTTTGACGTTAATTAATTAATCTTCAATCTTCCTTGGTCTACTGAGAGCAAAGTTAGATGTGGGTTGCATACATTCTTTTGCACGCTTGTATTTAGATTATTTAACAAAAGTTAATTTTCTAATACATCTTACACCTTGTAAATAGGACTATGTAAGGGAAGCCACAGTTCATTTAAGTTGTACATTTTATCTGTACCTTAATTTGAAAGTGAAATTTTAGTGAAAATACGTACCTTTCTGTTTTTGCATACTTTAAGCAGAGCCGCATAAATATCACAGAGATTGTTAGACTATTCAC
>NC_051413.1:401429-402021 GCF_015228065.2 Penaeus monodon
CCCTCCTTTTCCCTCATGGACTAAGTGACAACTTTTCCATCAGTTAACCTCTTTTCCGATTTGTCCATCTTTTATCTTGCAAATTTAAAACTAGACGCAACCTTATTGATCATGTTTTATCATTTTTATTAAAACAATTTAGTTTCACTACAGCAGACTATGAAACCACAGAAAAGACAGAAAAGTAATTTTTCATTCATATAACATTTTACTTTTATTTTTTTATATTTACTTAGTGGCTTTCTAAATGCATTGAAAATATTATTCAGTCACACAAAAATATCAATAATACTTTGCCAGTGAACCATATTCATTGTAACTGCATATATCACCTTATTTATATATACACACTTGATTTCCTACAGAGCTTCATCAAAAGCTCCTGTTATCAATGTGTAATAGAGGAAGCAGTAATATAGCCATGTGTATATTTGTGCCACTGATTATGGTATTTATCCAAATCAGTAACTACTTCAGACTTGTAATAAAAATACTTAAACACTGATCATACATATTGCATCAATTTTGGGGTGAATAATAAGAGGCTCCACTTTTTATACACTATTATTTCTTCAAAATGTTACACTGATTT
>NC_051413.1:402047-404259 GCF_015228065.2 Penaeus monodon
CAGTCAATGTTGACCAGAAATGTGACTCATTCATTTGATGCATTACTTTTGGAGTTTGTCTGAAAAATGTTAAGAGGCCAAACCAAACTTTTCAGTTCATATATTTGATTAATGTATAAAATTCTATTAACCAAAATAGTGATAGCACCCAAAAAAATTCATGATATATTAAAAATAGATATTTAAATCCATGAAAGGAATCCCACACTAGATCATTCAAATCTGGCATAAACATAAACTTTTAGAAAACATCTTGTTACAATTTACAACTTGGTTGCACTGTTTTAAGAACAAAACCTTAGTCCTGTCTAAATATAAATATAATCAATATATATATTTTTCCATTCAATTTCATTGCACTAAAATAAGAAATCCTTTACTATGTCTACAAAGAAGAAATACATCTCATGACACATTGCATGAATGTTTTGTGTAGACTCACACAGCTGAGGAAATCTTTGTTTTGCTCTGTAACAAAACTTGTCTTCTGGAATACCAATGACTTGTAACAACACTTCATTATAACCTTTCAGTTGCATCTAAAAGGCTTCAGAAGCTCTCTCTTCATATTTTTTTAGAAGGGAAATGATAATATAAAGGATGAGACTTCAGCCAAACAAATTAAAGGCATAAAAAATCAGAGCAAAGTACTTAAGATAAATGCAGAAAATTACACAAATGCAAGATCAAAGCCTTTCCACCAAGTTAATCCACTGAAACGATGAAATTCATTCAATATCATCTTCTGATATTACTGAACTGGTGACACTGATGACTAAATGGATTGACAAAAATAAAACTATACAAGACTAGAAGTGACAATCAAAACTATATATATAATCCCTAATCAATATATAAATAGTATAAAACAGAATCTGCACATATTTCAATTTCATCCCTCCTCTTCGATTGCCACTTCCATTAAGAACTGAGAAATACAATACATTTAATACTTCAAGCACACAGTAAAATGTAGCGACTTAAAATTAATGATATGTTTTGAATAAAGATTACATATTATAAGATATGAAAGGAAACTTACAGTAATAATCACCCCAAAACAAGATGATTCACAAACAACCCAAAAAACACACGTTAATTTAGCATATGTAACCTAAAATTGAAATAGGAGAAAATCAGTTATATGCAGGTACTTCCTCTGAAATTTCTACTATGACAAAAACCTTCCTATACTCCCCAACTCTGGAGAGCATGATACAAAACATATTTTTCATAAATAATGAAAGATGAAGTCAAAAGCTAGAGAATCACTCAAAATTACACATTTGTATGCCATTTTACATAAAAAAAATGTATTACTTTGAGACAGAAAGCACCGTTCTCAAAATGATTATGAAGTCACTATACAGCTAAGCATAGGAGCCATGAGATGTGATTTTTTTGCGAGATAAATAAACTTCTAAGAAATGTATTTCAAATTACCATAAATAATGTACATAAACCTGCATCCTGATGTTTGTAAACATCAGTAATAAACTGCTGGAACTAAAATATGCTAGTACTGATAATTAACCAAACAAGCTATGTTTCTTAATATTAACATTAGTATAAAAAAAGCCCTCATACAGTATATTAACATAATAAACATGGAAAAATATGACTGTGAAGTGAAATATGAATAGCTCATCACATAGATGAAAGCTTTCAGATCCACTGTCAAATATCAAATATGATTTACATACAGAATGATTATGAGAATGTTACCTGATATTATTTAGGAGTATCAAA
This sequence comes from Penaeus monodon, assembly GCF_015228065.2. Lineage (NCBI taxonomy): Eukaryota > Metazoa > Arthropoda > Malacostraca > Decapoda > Penaeidae > Penaeus > Penaeus monodon. The sequence goes on from NC_051413.1 coordinate 403,797, forward strand.
ATATGAAATAGTACATAACCGTCAGAAAAAAATCTGAATATTACATATATTAATAATATGTAACACAAAACAATCAATTCAAGTTTTACAAAAATATATATATAAAATGGAATGTCATAACAAACATTTTTTTTTCTCCATAAATAACAACATTCAGACGTCTCCTTTTTTTTGTACCGTTTTGGTGTGTCTTCCAAACAGTCATTCATTTCTTTTCAATTAAATTCCAGCTGTTGCATCATTCTTTGTGAAGGGTGTCTGGTGATTCTAGTCAATTTCTTCCACTGAAAAGCACCCTCTTAGCACTTCTTTCACTACTGTTGCTTCAGTTGCTGAGGTGATTATGTATGCTAGAAAAAAAAAGAACTTTATGTGAGTTTCCAACATTAGAAAATTATTATTTGAAATATATGAGCATAATTGGGAGATATTCCTAAAGTAAATTCAAAAGGGCAAAAGTAAT
>NC_051413.1:404475-405619 GCF_015228065.2 Penaeus monodon
TCTAAAGTAATACTACTGCAGTCTGAATCAGAAACTTGTCATGTAGACACTAGATAAAACTGTTTTGTGGTAATATGTGACAAAACAAATACTGTTCCATATAAATACTGTTCCTCACTTTCAACTAAATTCATTGCTTGTTTACATCATATGAAAATGGGCCTTGTTATATTATGAAGTACTTGGAATGATCAGCATGATTTGCTTGCTTTCATTCACAAAAAACCCTGAGTTTGCTATATGTTTGGAACTAAAAATGGTTAATATCTCACAACCCTTAATGCTGGTTACACCAAAATTCAACCATCACTCCAATAATCAAACATGCTTCCCTGACTTACCTAAATACTAACCAATCTACCAAAAGCAAAGGAAGAGTTGACACATAATACACCTAATGGCACAAAACCTATGAAGGGAAACGGACACATGTAGTGTCTTTAAACAAGAACACAAAATGAGACAACTTTAAAGATTTTCAGAACTTCAGAAAGCAAGCAGGTATGCACACATTTCCTGTAGGGGGAATGATGAAAAAGAAGCAAACACTGGAAGCTGGGGAGGGGCAAGCTTACTCTTTTTCCCTCAATCCATCAATGTTTAAGTACAAGACAATCAGGTTTAAAGACAGGATGGTATTTTAGGCCCAGGGCAGAAAGTGTTAGAAGTATTGTTTTCAATTCTAACAGCCAGGAATTGAGGGGTTGAGGCTGCATAATTAAGACTGATATGATCAAAACAGATTGACTGTTTAAAAAAATGTACATTGCTTTTACTTTGTTTATAAAACACTATACTTACACACTCCCTTGATACTATTCTAACACAAATAGTAGAATCGTCCATGTTCCATGATATATTCTGTAAACATTCAGCTCCAATATTTCTTCTCATTCACCGAAACGCCTTAAATGTTTAGGAAGGAAGAAATCAAATCACCCAAAATCTCACCTGATTTAAATGGGGAGCAATCTGACCACTGGATGCTTGGACTAGGATCTTTGGACGTGTGAATTTGAAGGAATCCCCGAAGATTTGCTCCAGTTCACTGTCGGTACTGGAGCTTTCTGGAGACGGCTGCCACGTGCTGCAGGAGATGCACAGGGTACTTATTCACTTTTGTTACATGTTACACACACGCACG
>NC_051413.1:405858-407730 GCF_015228065.2 Penaeus monodon
GTACAATCATATAAACAACAATATACGTGAACATGCTTGCCCACCTTGCTTGGTTGCCGGCCTGCTGGGTACTGGGCATGGGCGGAGAATTGCGGGAACTTTCCCGGAAGCTAGCTGTTCTGACAGTCGACATTCCTCCTGACTTTGAAACACTGTTTTGTATCTGAAATGTGGTTGTCTGTGACTGAGAAATTTGTGAAAATCTGGTTTCTGACGTACTGCCACTCTGCAGTGAAGGCCCTTGATATTTTTGAACAATTGTTGGCATGTGAAGGACCTCTGCTGAATTCACCCTTGGAAAGGATTTCTCTGTCACCATGTTCCTCGACACTGTATATACCGTACAGGGTTGTGAAGAGACCTGTCTCTGCTCTGTGAAAACCTTCCCCTGAACCGGAACCTCACACCTCACAGAACTTGTGGAATTCGATATGACTTTCTTCCCATTAGTGTATATACCCTGGGATATCTGTTGGAATCCCCCTCCGGTCTGTATTGTGTGTTTCTGTGGAGTAAATTTACTGACTGCCTGACCAGCAGGCAGCACAGTGATAACAGTGGATGGCTCTTGTTGCATATATCCACCAGTCCTAGTAATGAGTTTTATCACTTGTGGTCCCTGGGTGGCTGTGGATCCAACGGACACAACACGGGACTGATTGTGTGAGCTGTTCATGAGTCTGCTGCTGCCCCCCTTCACCACGACTACTGGTTTCATCTGCTGGTTCTGGGTCAGGCAGGCATTTTGGGTACTGGCTGAGCCTGAGTTCACTGGATAGAATGGAGATGATGTCTGAGAGAAAACGGGAATATTTCTTGGTGATGGAACCGTGGGTACTGAATCTGGAGGGAGTGTCTGACTTGTGTCAGGTGCGGCATGAAGTACCTTAGCCACAGACGGTGAATGCTTAGTAATAATCTGTGCCGGAGACCTAAGGTGCGTGGATTCATTATCGCCCTGGGGCGGGGTCTGGAACGTCAGAGCGATGGGGATTTTAGTTCGATTGGTGAAACGGCGCTGGAGGAGGGTGCGGAGGGACGACTGAGGGACTGAGGTGATAGGTTTGAATCCTGCCAAGTCTGATGAGGATTCCTCACTCTGTGGGCCATGAGGATATGTGATTAGTGTTGCTTTACTAATTACCATTAGGAACTAAGTCTCTGGTTACTAGTATGACTTGGTAATATCAATAGCTATCGAAATTACAAATTGCATTACCATCAAGCACCAGATTCCAACAACAATGAAATCAACATATATATTACACAAGTCTATTCTATCAAACAATTCCAAAACAAGTCAGCGAACTCACTCTCTCAGAAGACGGAGTGGGTCCAGCGTGGCTTGAGTGAGAACTGTCAGTAGAACGTGATCGCTGCAGCCGTTCACTCTCTAGCAGTTTCTCACGCTCCACTTCTGCCACCTAGTGTCACGCAATGTACAAGTCACTATTATTATGATCACCCTGTCTCTGTCACGGAGATTACATGATGGAAAAATATACAAGCTGTGTGTGCAAGTATTACGCATTGAAAAGGAGAACGTATTTTAAAACCGTTACCAGCTACGTGTTTAACATAATAATGTACTACGTAGAATGACTTCTTTTTTATTTACCTGGCATATATCATGAAGAGAAGGATGTCGCATGATCTTTCTTGACTGTTTCGAAGTGGAGACATCTTCACTCCTTGTCCTCTGAAGTTTGGTCCTTTTGGCTGCTGTAAACGAAGTCATGAAAATACTGGAGACATCGATGATAGGAAGTGAATGTATGTAATAATAGTAATGTGTCGGTACCATAAACAAGTATTAAACATCGCAACTACCAGCAACACACCAAAACACCAGAGCACAGGAAATCCGCACTC
>NC_051413.1:407889-408153 GCF_015228065.2 Penaeus monodon
TCGTACCAGGGACAGCGGAAGTCCCGAAGTCCGTGGAGAGCTTCCTGGGGCGTCCTCGCTTCTGCACGGGAGGGACGCTGTTGGAGGGCGTGACTTCGTGGTCGCCGTAGGAACTCACCAGGTTCTCCTTGCCTCCGCTGCTTCCGAGGCGAGAGGGAAGCAGGGAGTGGCGGTGGAGGATGCCTAAGGTATCTGCGAGGGGAGAGAGAGGGAAGGGCAATGAGTGAGAAAGGTGGTGGGATGAGTTGTTATGGAGCGAAAAGG
>NC_051413.1:408322-408578 GCF_015228065.2 Penaeus monodon
CGCCTAAACCATGAAACAGATAAAGATCTGGCACTGCCCCGCCGCCTCACCTTCCTCGCTGGTGACGGCCTCGACCTGCGGCCCGATGTACTGGAAGGCCTTCGCCGTGGGGACTCTTCGAACCAGCCCGAGCGAAGCCAGGACGTTGGCGATGTCGTACAGGCGTCTGCCACGAGTCCTCAACCTCTCCCCGTCCTCGCCCGCCTCGCCGACCAGCATCCGCGCGGCGTTGTCCAGGGAGATCATATGGGGCTGT
>NC_051413.1:408802-409804 GCF_015228065.2 Penaeus monodon
CAAACTTATCATATATTCATGATAATATTCTGATACGAAAGACAAATTAATCTGCACGGAGCTCTGTACAGACAGATACACATTACAAGACTCAAATTCCTTACCTCAGGACTAACCAACAGCAGCATGAGGAACTTTTGACACAGGATTCCAAGTGACTTCTCCCTTCTTGTATCTGTCTTCTCTCCATCACCTTGGAGACTGGTCTTGATGCGCTGTGGAAACTAAAAAAAAAAAAGCAAATCATTGCGACAGTGTATTGTAAGTTCAGCAGACGCAAATCGAGCCTCTGCATCAACTGAAATTCGACATCAATATCTTGGTAACCAAACAAAAGGGTGAATTTATATGGTTATCTGTGCACAGGTGTACATATCCTGTTCCCAGCTTTATAGCGACAGTAGTCTTACCTTGAAGTCGTGGTCGAAGTGCTGCAGGGCCTGCAGCTGCGCGCCGACGTCGAGCTTGTGTCCGAGCGCCTTGAGCCGCCCCAGGGTCTCCTGAAGGTGCAGCTGGCCCATCCACTGGTACATGTTCTTCTGCACGCGCGCCGCCATGTTGAGGCTCTCGAGCACGTTGATGATGTCGTAGACGCGCCTGCGCTCCGTGCCAAGCATGGCCGCCACCTCGTCGATGACCAGCCTGCGCGGCGTCTCCAGGAACGAGACCTCCATCGGGAAGTGCTCCAGGAACCTGGGGGGCAAGGGCCATGATCATCTCAGGGGCAAGGGCCATGATCATCTCAGGGGCAAGGGCCATGATCATCTCAGGCCTCGTTCGCCTAGAGCCATCCGATGAACATGCAGTAACGAGCGTAAGCAAGACAGAGAGAGCGACTTACTTTTCGCTGAGGAGTCCGAGGGACTTGTCCTTCCTGGAGCCCTCGGAGGCGCGGGCGGCGCAGGAGTCGTCGACGGAGGGGATGTGGCCGACGCTCTCCATGACCAAGTTCCCGGGCGAGCTAGGCGTCGGGTAGTCGCTGCTGGTCGGGTGCTTGCGGAG
>NC_051413.1:409851-410227 GCF_015228065.2 Penaeus monodon
AGTCGCTGTTGTGCCGCCGCAGCGTGGACGCGGGGCCGCCGGCGGGCAGCGCTGGCGCCCTGGCCGCAGGAGCGCCTCCGGCGGGAGAGGCCCCGTCGCCGCAGGCCGGCTTCTCGTGGCCGAACAGCGCCTTCTTGCTGCTGATCGACTCCTCCATGGACGCTATGCGGGTCAGCAGCTTGAGGTTGCTCATGGGCGTGAGGGGACTCCGCCCGCAGCTGTCGCCGCCAGGCCCCACGTGCGGCGACGCGCCCTCGCGCTTGGGCGTCCGCGCCGCCGCCTCGCAGCCCGGCGACGACAAGGCCTTGCCATGGGCACCGCGCCCGAGGCTCCGCGACCTGGAAGGGAGGCCCATTGAGGAATGGCTCTAGAATAT
>NC_051413.1:410353-410650 GCF_015228065.2 Penaeus monodon
ACACACGGAGGGAGGCAAACGCCCCAAGCATGCGCCAAGCCCCCACCAAGCGCGCCTCCCCCCCGCCCGCCCCAACATACCCGGGAGTGTTGGCGCCTCCCTTGGCCTTCGTCTTGGGCGTGGTGAGCGTGGGCGCCGTGAAGAGAGCTCTGAGCGAGGAGTCGTTGAGCTTCTCCGGGGAAAGGTTGATGGTGTTGGTGAGCTCTCCGAAGACGGGCCTTCTCCCCTTCGTGGGCGTGAGGGGGATGCACAGCTCTGCGGGCGGACGGATGGGCGTTAGGTTCGCCGTTTGTTTGT
>NC_051413.1:411148-411331 GCF_015228065.2 Penaeus monodon
TTTGAGGACCTTTGTTACTTTATTTACTGAATAATAAAAAAAAAATGACCAGCATCAACTGAGTACTCTAGGAAATGCAAAATAGTTACCCAATTAATGCAAAACATAGTATAACCCTCTTAATATGTGACCTTCCCCTAACCCCTTTTCATATTTGACCTCTGACCCCTCTTGATATGCTTA
>NC_051413.1:411386-411468 GCF_015228065.2 Penaeus monodon
TTACCTTCCTCTTGGTCGGAGCTGAACACAGCATTGGCAGCGAAGGTGAGGATGTCCATTGTTCTAGCTCAGCATCACCTGG
>NC_051413.1:411760-412021 GCF_015228065.2 Penaeus monodon
AAATAACTACAGTGCTGGAAAAATAATTTAATTATATTTAGCAATATGACAAGTAAGGATGTTAAAGGAATGAAACGAACGACATTTACAATATTCTGTTCTTAAGTTTGGCGAAACGCGTCGAATTTACTTGTGATGGACGAGCATTTATCAACATATTTTTTCGGTAATAGATATGATTCTAGCAATACTTAATAAAAGGTTTTCGAAGATCTTAGCATAAATAGCACTAAGACAGACACTAACAAATATTATAGTACT
>NC_051413.1:413942-414683 GCF_015228065.2 Penaeus monodon
ACACCAAGACGAAAACCTCACCCCAACAGAAATCCCGGAAACCTGGAAATCGCTATCGGAATCCCCAGCCCAAAGTACCCCCGGGCGCCGTAGACCTAAAGTGATAGGCCTCCATTGCCTTTCCCCGTTTCCTTTCTCTTTTTTCTCTACGAATGACCCTCATTTACATTTAAAAAAACGTTAGATGCATAAAAAGCCATCGGCTACATTTCCCGTTGCCTCGTTAAGTAAAGTTTCAAAGTAACGCCCATTTCACAGTAAAAAATAATAATAATAATGGTGTTGTTTCCATCATCAGCTGATCACCCAAACCTTATCTATAAAAGCCGGTTTGTTTTTTATGTTTTTTTCGATTTTCTTGGTTTAATTTAAAGAAAAAAAAAGACATTTTGAACACTAAGTGAATACATTTAGAATATATTTATACATTAAATATTATCAGGATCTTTAAAAACTGTTTTACGTTTTTTATTTAAAATATGATGCATGGAAACTCAAAAAAAAAAAAATCTGGCGCGAAACTAACTTTAAACGTAATTGTAATAGATTTTTTGTTCTTGTTTTTGTTCCTTTTATGTGTGATTTTAAGGAATTTCGTTAAAATTCAGTTCTGTTGCGATGTACGATTTCGATACGAATTTTGTGATTTATTTTTCTTATTTTTCTGTCGATTTTTTTTCTTTTTTTTGAGAAATTAGAGGAGATATTCTATGTATATGGACAAAATTAACTAATACATCA
>NC_051413.1:414722-415590 GCF_015228065.2 Penaeus monodon
TAGGAACCAAATCCTATCGAAATATATATTTTTTTTTTAATCAAAAAGTGAAAATTCAAAAACTTACCTTCCAAGCAGACAGCAATCGCAGGTTTTTCCTCCTTCCAGGCCTTCTCCCGAGATCCCCAGACACCAGGATATCACACAAAAAAAAAAAAACTCACTTAAACCACGAAAATCAAACGAAAAACCAAGGAACCAGGATTTCGTTCGGACAGCCGTTAACTCGCCTCCCTCCTCTCCGCCTCCATTTATCACGTCAATTCCTCTTCTCTGTCGCTCTTTCGCTCCTCCCTCGCGTTCCGCAATCACTAACCATTGCTCTCGGCGCCGCAGAGGGAATCCCGGGGAGAGAAAAGCTCACGAAAGGGCCGAAAAGGCGGCATCCATCTCCCTCGCTCGGCCTCCGCTTATCTTCTGAATTTACGCGCGAGTGACGTCACGGCCGAGGCGGAAAAAACAAGTGAGCGTCGGCTTGCGTGGGAGGGGGGGGGGGCGAGTTGCCGGTTTGTTCCATATGTTGGGGTATTTTTTTAGAGGGTTTTGTTCTCTCGTGGTGGTGTGGTTTTTTATTTTTATTTTAGTGGTGGGTTGATCTAGAGTGGGGATGGTAGGGTGGCGTGGGGAGTAAGGGAGGAGAGATGGCTCCTAAAATTGAATTGTTTTGAGGAGGGTTGCCGCGAGGGGTGACGGTGGCGCCATCTTTTGAGCTCTGAGGATGCTTGGAATTTCGAGTTTTTTTATATTTTATTTACATATACCTGGCTTTCTTGAATGGATAAATACATATAATAATCATAACAAAAAAGGGTTTAGAAAATAACATTTGTGTTAATACTGGGTTTTATCAACGCCATACTTTGATGGT
>NC_051413.1:415682-415786 GCF_015228065.2 Penaeus monodon
GTTCGTGAAAATATATTGAAAGAAAATTCTAATCCTAAAAGAAATTTATTTTATACATCTCTCAATTAGATGTAAAAAAAAATTATCGTAACTTCCCGCCTTTT
>NC_051413.1:415821-415940 GCF_015228065.2 Penaeus monodon
GGTGTAGCAGGACGTAATATTATATCATATACAATATTTATGAAATACACGCAATTACAGTAAAATATCAAAGTAATTTCCTTTATCATTTTAAAAGTATAGCCAACTGACAATCTTGC
>NC_051413.1:416288-416498 GCF_015228065.2 Penaeus monodon
CATTTCCCTTAACATATGGACAAGTATATTAGCAAAATAAATAACTACTCTATGACATTTCCTTCACATCTAAGAATTGAGGAGATAAGTTTATCAATGAACATGACTCGAATATGCGCAGATGCTGATAACATAGCCATTCCCACCGAAAATGAGAGGCTTTCGTGAAAATCTTGGATTACATTCAGATGTACGATGTTTTATAGGTGT
>NC_051413.1:417337-417479 GCF_015228065.2 Penaeus monodon
GAGTTGTACTTTTTATTTTTCCTTCCACCCTCCGCCGTTCCTCGCCTCAACTACCAAACTATTGTAAACGCTGATAATTAACCCTTTGAGCTCAGGTCATGTCAGGTCACCTTGGGCTTCCACAACCCGGTCTTTTACCTTT
>NC_051413.1:417721-417804 GCF_015228065.2 Penaeus monodon
TTCTCTTGGGGAGGATATTTGTTTTTGTATGATCCTTGTTTAATAAATACAGTATATATGAATGCAACATGCATGTACATATG
>NC_051413.1:417995-418720 GCF_015228065.2 Penaeus monodon
TGCCATGCATATGCAACTCCCAGCATCCGACTGTATACATTCCATGACTCCCGAATGCATCTGTCCCCCGCCCCCCTCCCCTCCCCCAAGCTTCTCATGACCAGCTGTTTCCTGCTTCGTGTGAAAAGCCTCGGTTCCGTCATCTCACGTGTTCTCTGTAAATGGCCTGTTATGTTAAGCTTTCTCGCCGGCCGCGTCTTCTCTGTGCTTTTGGGAAATGTGTAGGATGTCGATTGATTTTGTTAGTTTGTATATCTGATTTAGGATAATTTGACTGTTAGGCCTAGTTATGTTGAGTTTTTTTTTTTTTTTATTAACACGTTAACAACATTTTTTAGCTTTATTTACATTCGCGTTTCCATAAGCACATATCCGATCAAAAAAAAAAAAACTATACCCAGAAATCAACCAATAAAACAAACAATGAATTACGATAAAATATACTCGTCAAAAGGAATTAACACCCCCCCCCCCCCGCCAAAAAAAGTCAAATCAATATGAAAAAGAGACGATCCATTGTGAACAGATACTTGTGAACGCGGTGACGTGAAAATACCTCGGTGGAAATAACTCGCATAAGGATTCTAATGAGCGGCGAAATACATTTGGAATTGAGATGTGTGGGTCTCAGTTCTCATTGCTGTGGTTTAAAAAAAAGGGAGGGATGTTGGACACATAACACGTAAAAGGATCTGTTTATGTATGTGTGCATTAACGCGCGCGAG
>NC_051413.1:418909-419313 GCF_015228065.2 Penaeus monodon
TCGAGCGCACACGTTCAAACACACAGATAAACGTTTTCGAAGAAATGGTAGCAAATAAATAGATTTTGATCAGCTTCACCTTAGAAAAACTCGTCTCTTCTAAAACAACAACCTTTGGAATTTTTACAAAGATGATTAAATGAACAACAAGTCCGCAAATGCTAAACCTGTTGTAGAAGTAAGGAATTCGAACACATTCAAGGGACACTGAATGGACTTTGATGCCTCTTAATATCTTAACCAAGCGTGTATAATATCAGTAAATTTTCTGCTTTCATTTTATTTATTCTTTTTTTTTTCTCTCTCTCTCGCGACAGTCTGACCTCTGGCGGCGTCTCTCCAAACTACACCTTAGGGCCCCCTTGGGAGCAATTGCGACGACGGGCTTAAAACAGCTTGGCGAA
>NC_051413.1:420098-420562 GCF_015228065.2 Penaeus monodon
TCAAGGGGCTGTTAATAGCATTATAATATCTTCTACACTCGAGTGTCGCTTATGTGAGATAATGATTATTTTATAGATAATAAAACTTTATTCTTAATTGTAATATTTGTGTTCCAGAAAAATAAGCTCTTTCAATGTTAATACAGAATTGTGTAAATAAGATTGATTCACAATAGATGATACTAATAAGCTGATCACGTTTATTGAAAAGTAAAATCAATTTATTTACTTTGTAATATAAGGAATCTATACATTATTTCTAATTATTGGTCGTTTTCACTAATATCGCGAAGGCACACTGTGAATATCAAAATGATGAAATAAAGAAAGGAAATAGATTAATGCAATATATAGCCATGAATGAAATAGACATTCCAATGAATATATTCTTTATAATATAATTTTTTAGATAAATCTAAGTAAAGTTTTATTCTGGTCTGAAGTTCTGTTTGTAATAGTCTGTT
>NC_051413.1:420607-420791 GCF_015228065.2 Penaeus monodon
TATTTATGTCTGCCTTAAAATGAGTCGTTCAAAGAAAACCATAAAATTTTAATACGAAGGTATAACAATTTTATATTTATTCCGAAGTCAGCTCTGTTTAGCAATAATTACAATTGTCTTTGGAAATCTAACCGGTAGATATGCACACACTAGAAACGTATGTGTATATTCAGTGCATTTGCGA
>NC_051413.1:420866-420952 GCF_015228065.2 Penaeus monodon
ACCTAACGAAGAAGATAGATAATAAGTATAACGAAGCAGATAAATAGTATGATGAAACGGATAAGTAAAATAATACAGTCAGTCAG
>NC_051413.1:421137-421223 GCF_015228065.2 Penaeus monodon
CTGACTGACTGTATTATTTTACTTATCCGTTTCATCATACTATTTATCTGCTTCGTTATACTTATTATCTATCTTCTTCGTTAGGT
>NC_051413.1:425714-425809 GCF_015228065.2 Penaeus monodon
GCTTCATTTCCCTGTTTTGAATGCTTACTCATAAAACAAACACAAAAACAGAGCTGTATTCACGGCCGTTGCCTCTATGCGCGAAAATGCTTACT
>NC_051413.1:425940-426027 GCF_015228065.2 Penaeus monodon
GCCGTACATGTTTACAGAACCCATGGCTAGCAGACTGAGACCTTGCCTGGTCTTCTCCGTATTTTATAACATGTAAGAGCTGTACTT
>NC_051413.1:426943-427248 GCF_015228065.2 Penaeus monodon
TTTTTTCTGCCATTTCTGCTTATACACCGCATATGCCGGCGTAAAAGTCGACATTAGAAGCACAAAATCTCTCTCGATACTTCCCTTATCCCTCTCGATACTTCCCTTATCTCTCTCGATACTTCCCTTATCTCTCTCGATACTTCCCTTATATCTCTCGATACTTCCCTTATCTCTCGCAGACATAAATATTTTCAAGTGAAACTCAAAATCTTTTTAATGTTGAGATTTTAGTGATATTAGTAACTTAATTCATAGAATAGATTGAAGGAAAGTATTTTAGAATTGTTAATGGGATACAGGAG
>NC_051413.1:433465-433600 GCF_015228065.2 Penaeus monodon
CCGAGTGCTGCTCTGATGAGGTTCGCGCGTTTGAGTCTCCGAGGGAGAAGGACGCGACTCCTCCCACTCGGGGGCGTTGGCGGCCGAAGGTTTGAGCGATCCGTGTCTCGGATTGCCGCAGCTGATATGGATTTG
>NC_051413.1:435129-435510 GCF_015228065.2 Penaeus monodon
GCGTGCTGAGTGAGATCTGGAGCGCCGAGCAAGAGAGCGACAGCCGCCCGAAACAGGTGTTCGAATCCGCCAACGCAGCATTGAAACCGATTCGACGTGATGACTCTCTATGTTTTTTTGTTTTTAAATCTTCAATTTCCTCGTAAAGGATTTCGATTTTTTTTTAAATATTACATGTTATCAGAATAAAAATAACAGGTGTATGTGAAGGATAAAATTTTATCTCTATATGTTATTGTTTGTCTGAAATGTAGTCTTGTGCCGGAGAGTAAAAGTAGGTTAAGCGGAAGAGAAAGTTGTGCTGGAAATCTGTTCATTTAGCGAGCTATTGCGTGGACAAGTAAGTGTTATGGCAGCTTGCATGTTTTACTGTTGGATATT
>NC_051413.1:436605-437007 GCF_015228065.2 Penaeus monodon
CATTTCGATGTCACGCCACGGTTTTGAACAGGCGAAAGTGTGGGCCCGGAGCAGGAGACGTTCCGTTCCCTCGAAGGGTTCGTTCCCGTCCGCCCAGCGCCTCGCCCTCGCTCGCACTTGGATTCGCCAAGGCTGACCTCGAGTCTCTGAGGGCCTCGGGTCCGCCCAGCGCCTCGCCCTCGCTCGCACTTGGATTCGCCAAGGCTGACCTCGAGTCTCTGAGGGCCTCGGGTCCGCCCAGCGCCTCGCCCTCGCTCGCACTTGGATTCGCCAAGGCTGACCTCGAGTCTCTGAGGGCCTCGGGTCCGCCAAGGCCGCGCACCGCGCAGGCGTGTCCGCAGACCTCGGGCGTTGGGGCGCCGTCAAGGCTGCCCGTGGGGGAGGGGAGGGGGAGGGGAGGGG
>NC_051413.1:437207-437291 GCF_015228065.2 Penaeus monodon
GTGCATCCAAGTTAGCAAAGGCTGAATATCTAAAATGTGCGCGAACAAGTTTGTATGCTTTGTGCTACATCGCGTTTGAATATG
>NC_051413.1:437362-437648 GCF_015228065.2 Penaeus monodon
CCCAGATGTCTTTAAATGATCCTTTATTGCATTATTTGACTGTAATTCTTCTTATTCATTATTGCTGGTTACATTTTACTTCTGTTTGAAATGTCTATCTTAGTATTTGGCAAATTGTGGTTTATATACTATAGGCCTATTTCGTGTATGATTTACATTTACAAACATTCTCTAAGGGAATGTAAACACACACGTACACAAACGTACACATATCATTACCTTGGTTTTCTTCAAGGTAAATGTGATACTGTGACAACTTTGCATGCGCACACATACACACATACAC
>NC_051413.1:438642-440734 GCF_015228065.2 Penaeus monodon
AGCGTTATTTGTTTGGTAGTGTATCGGGTATCTTTTTTTTATAGTCTGTCTTAGTTTTCTTATTGTTTAATTATCTGGGGGCTTTATGGTTGTTTGTGTATGTGGGTGTTTATTTTTTAGTATTTTGTATTTTGTTTGCGTTTATGTTCACGTGTTAATTTTTGATTGTCATTTTTTTTATTATTTTTTTGTTCTTTGTTACTAGTGTTTATTTCTTTGTTTTTTTATTTTCTTTAGGTTTTTTTGTTTTGTCGGTTTTAGGGTTTATATTGTTTATGTTTTCTATGTGTTGGTTTTTTCTTGGTAGTTGGTTATTACCCATGTTTAGTTTTGTAGTAGGTTTTTAGTTGTAGTTTGTGGTATGTTTTTTTTTTTATTTGTTTATGTGTATTCTTTTTTTTTGTGTTTTTTCAGTTTATTTTCCTTTTTTTTTTGCTTGGATTTTTATTTTATTTTTCTTGTTTTAGGTAGTTTCTGTTATTAGTTATGGTTTTGTAGGTTCTTGTTTGGGATATTTTTTGGTCGTGTGTTTATGCTTATTGTATGGCTTTAGTTGTTTTTTATTTGTTGTCTGTGGGTTTTTTATGTTTTTTTTGTTATTTTGTATTCTGTTTTTGTTTATATTTTTTGTTTTTATTATTTGTTATTGTTTATGTTTTGTTTTTTTTTGTGTTTTTGGTTTTGGGTGTTGTTTGTGGTTGTTTATATTTCTTGTTTTTGTTTATGTTTTTTTGTTGTTATGTTGTTGGGTTATGTTTTTGTTTTTAGTCTTATGTTCGTGTGTTTTTGTTATCTGCTGGTTTTGTGTTATTTCTTTATTTTGTTTTATTTGTTGGGTATTTTTTCATTTGTTTGTTTGTTCTAGTTTTTTATCTATGGTTTATTGGTTGTGTTGCTCTGTTTGTTTATTTGTTTTTCGTTTTATTTGTGGTTTTTCTTTATTTTTTTGTGTGTCTTGTTTTTTGTTGCCGTTTGTTAGTTTGGTTCTTTTATTACTTTTTTGCTGTTTTTTTTTTTTTTTTTTTTTTGTATGTTAAGTTGTTATGTTTTTTTTATATTTTTTTGTATTCCTTTTTTGTCTTTTTTATTTTTTGTTGTTTTTTTTTTCTATTTTTTTTTAATTTTTGTATTTATGTTTTTCATTGTTATGGTGTTGGTGTTTGTTTTTTTGTTTATTTTATTTTTTATTTTTATTTATTATTTATGTATGTATTTGTATTTTTTGTTTTGTTTTTTTCCCTTTTTCCTCTTTTTTCTTTATTATTCTTGTCTTTTTTACTCTATTTTAGTCTTATTTATTATTTTTATTTATGTTTATATGTTTTTATTCCATCTTAGTTATTTTTTGTTATTATTTTTGTGGTTGTTTTTAGTTCTTTTATTTTTTTATGTTTTTTTTTTTTTCATATTTGTTTTTAATCTATTGTTTTTGTTATTTTATTGCTACATATTATGTAGTTTTTATTGGGTCTTTTTTTATTTGTCTATTTTTTATGGGTTTGTATTTTTTCTTTTATGTTGGTATTTGTTTATTTTTATTGTTTTTTAGTTTATATTTTCTTGTATTCTGTCTCTTTTTTTTGTTTTTCTATTTTTTTTTTTTTAATTTTGTTATATGTGTTATTTTGTTTTTTTTTATTTATGTTTTTTTTCTTTTTTTATTTTTTTATTGTTTTACTTTATTTTTTGGATTTTACATTTTTATTTTTGTATTTTTATTCCTTTCTTTATTTTTCTTTTGTTGTTTTATTTTCTTTATTTATTGTTTATTTTTTTTTATATTTTTTTTTTATCTCTGTTGTATTTGTTTTTTGTTTTTTTTTTTTTATTCTTGTTTGTTATTTTTTTGTTTTATTATCATATTATTTATTGGTTATTTTTTTGTTTATCTTTTTTTTGTTTGTTTATTATGTTACTTTGTCTGTTTTTTTATTTTTGTTTTTATTATTTTGTTCTTTTTATATTTTTTTTTTTTTTTTTTTGTATTATGTGTTATTTTTTTCTCTGTATAGTTTTTTCTTTTTTTTTATGTTCTTTTATTGTTTTTCTTTGTTTTGTTTGGTTTTATTGTTTTTTTATTTTTTTAGTTTGA
>NC_051413.1:440788-442464 GCF_015228065.2 Penaeus monodon
CTCTTTTACCTTTGATATATTTTTTTATTTTTTGATTATTTAGATGATTTGTTTTAGGCTTTATGCTTTTTCTTTTTTTTCTTTTTTATTTTTCTTATTGTTTTTATTTTTATTTTTATATTTATATTTGTTTTTTTTTCTTTTATCTTCTGTTTTGTTTTGTTTTTTATTTTGTTTTTTTTTATTTATTTTTTATTTTTTTATTTTTTATTTTTCGTGTTATCTTTTAGTCTTTTAGTACTCTATTATGCCATTTATTGTATATTTTTGTTATATTTTTTTACTTCTATATTTTGTTTAGTTGTTTTTATGTTATTATTTTTTTTTCTGTTTTTTATTTTATATATTGTTTTATTTTTTTTTGTATTTTATTCTAATTTTTTCTTCTTTTTCTTATTTTATTTTATTTCTATGTTTAGTAGTTTTGTTTTTTATTTCTATATTTTTGTTTTTTTATTTTTTGTTTTGTTTTTTTATATTTTTTTTTTTTTTTAGTGTTTTTTCTTAATTTATTTGTGTTTATGCAAAGGGGAAGCGGAGGGGGGTATGCAAAGGGGAAGCGGGGGATGGGTATGCAAAAGGGGAAAGCGCGGGGAGGCGAGGTATGCAAAGGTGGAAGCGGGGGGGGGGGGTATGCAAAGGGGAAGCGGGGGGGGGTATGCACAAGGGAAGGGGTGGGAGGGTATGAAAGGGGAAGCGGGGAGGGTATGAAAGGGAAAAGCGGGGGAGGTAGCAAAGGGAAGCGGGGCGAGTTGGGAGGGTATGCAAAGGGGATGCGGGGAGGGTATGAAAAGGGGAAGCGGGGGAGGGTATGCAAAGGGGAAGCGGGGGAGGGTATGCAAAGGAGGCGGGGGGGGGAATGCAGGGAAGCGGAGGGTATGCAAAGGGGAAGCGGGGGAGGGTATGCAAAGGGGATGCGGGGAGGGTATGCAAAGGGGAAGCGGGGGAGGTATGCAAAGGGGAAGCGGGGG
The DNA here is from genome assembly GCF_015228065.2 of Penaeus monodon. Taxonomy (NCBI): domain Eukaryota; kingdom Metazoa; phylum Arthropoda; class Malacostraca; order Decapoda; family Penaeidae; genus Penaeus; species Penaeus monodon. Next base: position 441,760 of record NC_051413.1, read on the forward strand.
GGGAGGGTATGCAAAGGGGATGCGGGGGAGGGTATGCAAAGGGGATGCGGGGGAGGGTATGCAAAGGGGAAGCGGGGGAGGGTATGCAAAGGGGAAGCGGGGGAGGGTATGCAAAGGGGAAGCGGAGGGGGGTATGCAAAGGGGAAGCGGGGGAGGGTATGCAAAGGGGAAGCGGGGGGGGGTATGCAAAGGGGATGCAGGGAGGGTATGCAAAGGGGAAGCGGGGAAGGGTATGCAAAGGGGAAGCGGGGGAGGGTATGCAAAGGGGAAGCGGGGAAGGGTATGCAAAGGGGAAGCGGGGGGAGGGTATGCAAAGGGGATGCAGGGGAGGGTATGCAAAGGGGAAGCGGGGGAGGGTATGCAAAGGGGAAGCGGTGGAGGGTATGCAAAGGGGAAGCAGGGGAGGGTATGCAAAGGGGAAGCGGGGAGGGTATGCAAAGGGGAAGCGGTGGAGGGTATGCAAAGGGGAAGCGGGGGAGGTATGCAAAGGGGAAGCGGGGGGGGTATGCAAAGGGGAAGCGGGGGGAGGTATGCAAAGGGGAAGCGGGGGGGGTATGCAAAGGGGAAGCGGGGGGAGTTATGCAAAGGGGAAGCGGGGGAGGGTATGCAAAGGGGAAGCGGGGGGGAGGGTATGCAAAGGGGAGGCGGGGGAGGGTATGCAAAGGGGAAGCGGGGAAGGGTATGCAAAGGGGAGGCGGGGGAGGG
>NC_051413.1:443237-443509 GCF_015228065.2 Penaeus monodon
CGAGCAGGAAAAAAATATTGAAGGCAAACTAAGCAAAAATGACCCGTATGAAAACGTATGCAATCCTACAGCATACGTGTAACTAGACCTAAATATATGAAACCATAAATAATCTTTATTACACGTGTGGGCATTTTCACCAATGGACTTTTTCGGAGAAACAGATATCGTGATATATAATCAGATGATATATAATGATACAGAGGAAAGGCCATCCGTCATATAAATTGTATAGTATTTATATTCTTACAAGCGACAGAGAGGAGAAAAGA
>NC_051413.1:443565-443709 GCF_015228065.2 Penaeus monodon
GGGGAGGGGAGAGGGGGGAGAAGGGGACAAAGAGAGAGAATGTAAACTACCCCATTCATAAACTTTTTCCCAACAAAGTTTATTTACAAAGTCTCCTACTCATTTCTCATAAAACAACGATAAAAGATGGCTAGCAAGCGAGCA
>NC_051413.1:443818-444095 GCF_015228065.2 Penaeus monodon
AAACACACATGCACAGCAACGTACGCACGCACAAACTAGGAAATACACGCAGCACTGAGAAACGCACAAACATACACATGCATCTGCAACCACCACCCAATTTACAGTGTTTTGTTGCAATTGCATGTGCCTTAAGCTGCCGTGCCCTTCAATGCCAGAGCTCCTTTGTCGATATAGCGCCGTTCGTGGAAATATACCAATATACCCTTATGTTCGTCCCTCCGTTAAGCAAAGGAACGAGCACTAGTCATGTAACATATTTTTGCGCCATCGATGC
>NC_051413.1:444140-444332 GCF_015228065.2 Penaeus monodon
TCGAGCGAAATCGAGAGGTAAAGTGAATAACGTTACGTACGTCAGCGGTGCGCTTGACAAGGGACGAAGCATTTTTAAAAATCAAGGGACACTTTTTTTTATTCTTTCGTTCATCCATCTGCGCTTCGTTATGTGGCGGAGAGAACTGAGGCAGAGGAAGCAACTAGTGTGTGTGTGTGTGCATCGCTCAGC
>NC_051413.1:444460-445403 GCF_015228065.2 Penaeus monodon
CGCTTCACGTGGTTGCGAGCTGTGGGTGTGGCGACGCACGCCGTTCCCACACACGTTCCGCGTCGCCTCCCGGAGCTCTTGATTTATTTAGGCTCTCCCCTCGGCCGCAGGAGCGACGGGAGGGAGATGCCCTCGGCTCGCTCGCCCCTCCTCACTCGCCTTCTGCAGGAGGGGACGGGCGAGGGCCGTGGCGAGGGGACGGAATAATGAGAGAATTATGTGCCGTGGCAACTCACAGGGCGGCAATTGTCGTGCGAACTCGGCCCTCCGGCCCCTGGGCGGCACCGCGACTCGCGCCGCTTAATCGGGTACAGAAATGCCGTCTCTCTTCCCACGGGGGGGCTCATGGCGCATGGCAAATTGCATAGAAGGGCGTATGGTGTTGCTATGGTGCGAGTCCGAGGGTATGGTGGGCCGCACGGCGCCTCGGCGGGAATATGCAAGGCTGCGGAAGGTCTGCGAGGCATGTCGAACCTTCAACCCGAGAGAAAGTAGGCTGGCTCACTTCGCGGGCGCCTCGCTACCTAAAACCTCGCCATTTGCGAAGCAAGGGGACGAGGGACGGCGCTTTTGACTCGGCCCCTTCGCCCAGATGCACGTTCTGCACCGTATGTGAAGAGGCCATTCGCAAGGCTCGAGTGTGGGGGCGAGGTGCGGACTTTGGAGCGGGTGCGCGGAGGCTATCATTAGGAGGTGGGAGGGCCGGACCGGGAGGGCGAGGGCGGGAAATGCCGCCCTTGGACGAACGTTGTGGGACGCCCTTTCGCAATCAATAATTAACGCCCTGCGCCCGGCCCTTCGGCGTGGCCTCGCCGCCTGGCCGCCCCCGGACTTCTCAAGTCGCTCCTTCGGCAGGGCGAGAGCGCCCCTCGCCGCGGCCGTGGCCCCCGAGGGCGAGGGCGGCGGGGCGGCGTGTCCGCAAAGGAGCGAAACAGTCCGCAGC
>NC_051413.1:445437-445570 GCF_015228065.2 Penaeus monodon
CAATCAGCGCGCGGCGTCCGCCCTCCGCCGCCCCTCCGCCGCATCCGCTCGCAAGTAGTGCTGGCGTCCGCGCCTTTCTGCTCGGCCTCCTGCTGGTGCTTCGCCAGGAGTGTTCGGGCGTCGTTCTGTGGGC
>NC_051413.1:445628-445808 GCF_015228065.2 Penaeus monodon
CCCTCCTCCCCCGCGGAGGAATACGCGTGAAACGGCGATCGCAGGAGAAGCGGCTTTGAATCCGCCAGCTCGGCCGAGGACCTGGCCTTGTTTTCGACTTGCCGAGGCGCGATGTCCGCCCAGACGGTGCAGGGGATGAAGACCGAGCCTGTGGTGCAGCAGACGTCGTCCCAGGTGAGT
>NC_051413.1:445838-446193 GCF_015228065.2 Penaeus monodon
GAAAGAGGGGAAAGGTGAGCCGTCCTTGTGTCGGGAGGATAGGCTCCGCCTTGCAGGAGGCGGCACTGCCAGCAGCACGTGCTCCAGGATGACCCCGGGGCCAGCCTTCCTCGCCGGGCGCCGCCCACACTGCTCCCGCCGCCCAGCACTCCCCGCCCAGGGCACCCAGGCCGCCCCCGACCGCGTGCAGCCCGCCCGCGGCCGCCGAGAGGGCGTGAGGAGCAGGCGGGGAGATGCCCTGCGAACTGGGCGGGGCTGAAGGAGGAGGAGGAGGGAGAGCTGGCGTAGGCCGAGTGCGTTCTGCCCTCCTCCGCCCGCCCCTCCCCCCTCCCGTGGCACTGTGGGTGTGCCCGTC
>NC_051413.1:446238-446311 GCF_015228065.2 Penaeus monodon
AGGAAGGCCCGGGACACGCGGGGCGGGGCCTCGGCGAAGGGACAGGCGAGGCTGAGCCCGCGTGGCCAGTGCT
>NC_051413.1:446333-446443 GCF_015228065.2 Penaeus monodon
CCCTGCTCGCCGGGCCGCCGGGAGGACGCCCTTCCCGCGGGAGGCGCAGGAGGAGGCGGGCGCAGCAGCGGCGTCGCCACATGATTTAAAAATATGCAGGAGGATCCAAC
>NC_051413.1:446460-448214 GCF_015228065.2 Penaeus monodon
GGCTGTAAAAATACTGGTGGGCAGTTTAGATTTTTTTCATGTGGGCAGATCCTACGTCTGTTGTTTGGTCTGTTAATATTTTTGTTTGATTTTATTAGGACGTGTATATTTTACTTAGATAATTATTTTTTTAACATCCACTAGGACTTCATATAATTTTTATGGCAATTTTAGAAATAGTTTACAAAAGTTTTCATAGTTTACACATATAATCACTATTCCATAGTTTTCCTTTAATAAAACTATTGTACAGTAAACGGCTCACACAGTTCAAGTAAAGGATAAAAAAATAATAATAAAATAAAAAACATATAGTTTCCTCTTTAAAGTATTTTACAAACTAAAAAAATCTCATAATTGTTTACACTCCACCAAACTTCGGTACTGTTTGTAGTGTTGCATTTATTCTCCTGTAATTTTCCTATTCTTGGCTTCCCTCTTACATGCTACAATGAAAGAAAGAGTAAATACAGACAGGCATAATAAATAGAAAAAAAAGAAACGGGAGACTTCAGAACACAAGTGTTTGGTCTCAGATAACAAAGCCACAGGTGATAAAAACAAATGTGTAGTTAACATTATCATGTGGTGTTACTCTGTTTGTTAATTCTTCCTCTCATTCACTTCTAGAGAAATTTTGGGTAACTTTTATTTCCAAAGATTTGTATGGAGCAGCTTTCTCCCACTCTGATTTTCCATTGGTAGATCGTTTTTAATCATGTTTTAGGTGTATTGATGAGGCCTTTGGTAATTTACTTTTGTATGGTCTAGTGTTATATATATTCTTTTTTGAAGAACTCTTATGTAATTCAAAGTTTTTGTAGGATGTTGTTGCCTTGTTAAAATATTTTATTTTGAACAAAGAAATCCGGTATTTGAGTTTTCTTTTTGCTCGTTAAAAGGGTTTTGTATTTTGTTAAGATTGTAAGAAGGTTTAGGCAATTTTTTTTGCATAGAGAAATCTGGCCTTCCTATTTCTAGTATCGTGGGAATTAAATTTAGTTATATTTCTGTTTTGTGATCCATCATTTTGCATAAGTTTTTAATTAAAATATTTTAAAATATCTACTCAAGTTAGTTGCTCTTCCACTGTTTCTAATTTACTTATTACCAACAATAACCATATTGCAAATAACTATGTTTCTTGAAATTATGTCCTCTCTGACGCTTGAATAGGCTTATCGTAAAATCAATAGTATCCACACAGATAGATTTTTTTTTGTGTACACATGATAATGTTCTTATTCTGTTTTATTTTTATTCGAATGGCTTTGTTGTTTTATTTTCCATTTTTCTTTTTTATCGTGGTTTTGTATTTTTGTCATATTTTATCCGTAATTATCAATTTGCTTGTATATTTTGGCAAATCGTGAACCTGCATTATTACTATGGCATCTGCACCTTTGGTGTTCTGGTAAAGGCCAACAAGCTTGTAAGAGGAAATGCGGGCGAGATAGAGCTTGGACTAGTATGCTTATGATGGTAAATCACAAGGAAGGTCCACAAACTCGCTCATGCCAGAATATATAAGCTGGAGGTTTGTTGGCCTTTGACATGGAGCTGAAGGTGTGAAGACCATGGTAGTAGGTGCTTGAGTGATTGCGGGTGTGTGTCTGTGGGAAGCTAGTATGAGCTTGCCTGGACTTTCAGCATATGTAATTCATTTAAACCTAATGGTACTGTTTTGTGTATTATAATCCCCTCCCCCCATTACCATAGTCTTTCTATTTCTCTGTATGGTCATTTTATAAGAT
>NC_051413.1:448333-450187 GCF_015228065.2 Penaeus monodon
TTTTTTATGAAAAAGGATCTTTATAAATCTAACAAGTACATCATTATATATAATAGACTTAGCTTAGTAAATCTTTAGAAAATACAAACATTTGCTTTTATCAGTATTGTGGAACATGCAGTGATCTGTGATCCGAGACCTAACAATATGAAGTCCAAGCCAACTACAGAGCATTGTCAAGTGATTTTGCTGACACAAAAACACCAAGGGGATCTATAAGTTCTGTATTATTAGAGTAACCTAAGCAGTAGGTTTGGCATTTACCATGTTATCAATAGGCATGATGCCATAGAAGTGTCTTGCAAGTAATTAAGATTATTTGTTTGTGGTTTCCTTGCACAGGTGTACGGTGTTCTTTATTTCACATTTTATTTGAAAATTAAATTTATTGCTTAATGAATCAGTCGCATAATATGGTGCTTTGTCAATGTCGTTAAATTAGGTATACCTGTTTTCTCATTAAAGTGAGTATTGTGAAAAGTTAATGGGAATTAATTTTTTCATGTAAAAGCACTTTCTGTGTGACCTTCTATTTGCTCAAATGATATTTAATACTCACCACACAATAGCTTCATTTTGATTGAGTCAAAGTTTATACACATCACAGGCTAAACTTCTACTTGTGTGTCAGTTTGTTTATGACAATTTCTTTTCATTAGTTGAATATTTCAGTTTTTGTGATCATACTTATATATCTTTAATTTTTTTGAAAACTCCATTACACACATAAAGACTTTCTTCCTTATTCCATTTTTTTCAGTAGTTTGATATTTCTTTTTTAGATATTTTAAATTATTTCTTTAGTCATCTTTCTATTTTATTAGTTTCTTTATACATTTCTTTCTGCAGTTTGATTACTCCTCTGCACAAATTATTGCTTACTTTGAATATTCCTTGATACATATTGTTGCTTATTTCCTAATTTTTCCCTCCACTTCTTTACAGGGGCGAGAGACCCAGGGGGCGCAGATCATAACGGCAAATGGCCAGACATATTCGGTTATGCCCCAGGCGCAGATGCAAACTGTTACCATAGATGGGCAGGAAGCAATCTATATCCCCGCCTCTGTCCAGCACGCAGCAGGAACTCAGCAGATACAGCTTGCCGCAGGAAACCAGGCTCTGTTTGCACCTGGCCAGCTTATACGAGCACAGAATCTCATTCAGAATGTTCAGACTGTCGGACAGGTTGGAACGGTGAGAAACCTTTGACAAATTTGCTGGCTGTGTTCACAGTTGGTGTTTGTTTAATTGATGAGTGATTGGAATAAGTATATATATTTTAAAATTGATGATCATTAATATAGTACTAAAACATTTGTGATATTTCACCTTTTCCTATACCGATATTTTTTTCTATAGATATAGTTTTATTTGGTGGATATATCATACATTAAAATACTCCATACATTTCCTCATACATTTCAAACAGTCCTTAACGTTAGATATTGACATTAACTAGAATGGAGAAAAGAATCTCTAATGAAAGCATTAGCTGATTTATTTTATCATTATTGATATTGGAATTACCACCTCTTTTTATTCTTATGTAAAAGTTGCCAGTATGTAATTAGCTAAAATGACAGCATGCAGATGGTGAATAATTTTCTTGTATTTTGTGTACGGGTAATTATAGACATTGCTCTCAAGACTTTTTCTTTTTCGATGAAACTTCTTTCTCTGAAGAGAACAAGGGGGAAAAATTGGTGAAAGAGCTGATCTGTCTGTGAAATTTATTGAATTTAAGAAGATATTCCATTGATTCAATTATTAATGCAAATAAGCAACATGAAAGATGCAGATTATCAGAGGAAAAGAAATTGATAACAATTATGTAAATCATAAGTACAAGCT
>NC_051413.1:450231-451212 GCF_015228065.2 Penaeus monodon
CACCCATGACTTCTTTTAAATTCACATTCATATTAAAGCTGAAACATTAGCGAACACCTGCTATAAACTTCCCAATATACGAGGATAAGGGAATGTTAAATCTACAGCCGATAACTGTGGGAGGTGTGAGACCTGCAACTGCAACGGCTGGAGCAGCCCAAGCAGCGCCTACTGCCGCCGCCCAGGTGGGACAGATGGCAACACAGGTGATGCAGTCAGGGGTCGCTGGCGTACCCCAGGCCACCATCCCTGTGCAGATACCAATCTCGACAGCAGGAGGACAGACTATCCTGCAGACTATACCCTTCCCTTTACAGATCCCCGTCCTGCCCAACGTTGTCCAGGCTAATGGCCAAACCATACAGGTCATCCCTCAGATAGCACAGGTAAGGATGGTTGTTGTGGTTGTGTGATAATAAATAATGGGTTTCTGTTGATAATTTCATGAAGAAATGCCTTTAAGCTTCCAAAAATATATGTATATTTAGAGTTATCACATAAGCACATTGTTGGCCTTGTCATTATAAGTAGTATATTTAGTTACATTTTACTTATTAAAATTTGTTTTAGATGTGCAATGAAAGATTCATGTGTTCGCACCCTCTATTTAAAGCAACAAGTACCAGCACAGCCCCAAATAGCACAGATCCTGCTTCCAAATGGCCAAGTTCAGCAGGTCCAGATGCTATGGGGTGGGACAACAGGTATGATGTCCCTAGCTTCCAACAGCTTAGGGACGGCAGCCAACATGACGCAGATTGCCACTTCTCAGCCTGTGACCACCTCCACGTGGGCGACAAACACCGTCTCTTCACCATCTGTGTCCATACCTGCGGTTCATTCTAGTACACCAACCAATTCTGCTACCGATGACAAGTCACAGGTTCAAGCCACACAACAGGTAATGACTCGGAATCCACAGAGACTGTCACTCCTTTAGATATTTGAACTCCATCTCGCAGAAATGTGTATATTGTTAGA
>NC_051413.1:451289-451843 GCF_015228065.2 Penaeus monodon
CTTCAGTTACTTCCCATCAAATCGCAGGCAACATCAGCAGGTACAACCATAACAGCGAGCAACCCTTCACAGGTGGTGCAGGGTCAAGGGGCAAGCATTACCGTTTCAAACACCTCACAACTCTTGCCTCAAGGGATAACTGTTTCTCCTCAGGTAAAGTAACACTATATGTTGAGATGAGTAGTTCTTCTGATACTAAATGTAAAGCTGGTAATTAAGAATAAATATAGATTTTTTCCTTACTGAGAATAATTGAGCAACAGTGGATGCATTATCCAGTATACAATGCAGTGAAATAACATCTCAAATATCCAACAGCTCTCTGGCTCAGTTGGAGGTGGAGGAGTGACAGTGGTACCAGTAAGTCAGACCTCTCAGTTACGAGCTGCGACCCCAGCAGCTGTAGCCGCTCAGCAAAGTGCAATCCAGATTCCTCAGATACAGGTGGTGCAGCCTATAATCCAACATATTCCTGGTCTTGGCCAGGTGAGGAGTTTTGGGGACTAAGGTTCTTTTGTCGTGGTGACTTATCACTTCGGTTTTTCTTTTTTCGG
>NC_051413.1:451881-453625 GCF_015228065.2 Penaeus monodon
GAACTGATGTTTTGCGGTGATTTTTTTCTTTTGTTTGTGATTAAGCCGTTTGTAATTTTTCAGTTGCTTGTTCTTTCTTTAAATGCACACATGAATATGGTGTGGTTTTTCCTGCTTGTAATATTTTTTCATCAATTTTTTTTTCCAATTTGCTAATAGTTTTGTTTAAATGGCTATCTTCTTGCATGTGAAGTATTTCAAATTTCAGGTGATAGATCAATCAAAATAGGAAAAAAGAAGATAGGGTAATTGAAAAGAGTACATAACTGTTTTGGTATTTATTCATCTTTTAAATGTAGCTTTATTCCATCAATTGGATTTAGCAGATGCTTTAGATTTCTTTCATATAAAAAGATTGAGATTATTTCATGCATTGCATTTTGCTTCAACTCATTGGTAACTGTTGCAACTCAAATCTGAAAATATAATAGCAATTATATGATACAGAAAGACTTTAAGTTAAACCTGCAGTCATGCTAATGATAAATGCTCATGAATTGAAAACACTTTTCTAACCTCTTCTTTTCCCTATTCCCCTTTTTTTTTAAATCTTTATACAGGTTCAGGTCCTGTCACCTTCGTCCTTACAGTCGCTCACATCATCCATTGGGGCATCCCAGCCTATCTCAGTGTCCACATTGGGCGCAGTTCCAACAACCACGCAGCCTTCAACGAACACGCTACCCACACAGATCCTCCCTGGTGGAGCACAGATCATAAGTAAGTTGACAAAGTATAGTTTAATATTTTTTATGTATCTTCTTTCTGGATTGATTGCTATAGTGAAAGGTACAGTTTATCACTTCTGTCATCAGATGTTACAGGATATTTTCTTCTTTTTCTTCTTCCTGTCCAGTCCTCCATATGTGGATGTATTTATTTATTATAAGGAAATCTTGATACCACTATAATTTTTCTGTCAATTCCACAGGTGCCAGTGGCCTACAGGGTGAGAGTGATGGGGGAGCCAAGTGGGTTGTCTCAACAGGAGGTCAGGTGAGCCAAGCTCAGGTAGTCCCACAGCCTGAAGACTCGCCCACGAACGACCCGGGCAAGACGAGATTACGGCGTGTGGCCTGCACCTGCCCGAACTGCAAGGAGGGGGATAGAGGTGGGGAGAACAAGAAGAAAGTACACATCTGCCACATCCCCGGCTGCAACAAGATGTATGGCAAGACATCACACCTAAGGGCACATCTGAGGTGGCACTCGGGTGAACGACCTTTTATTTGTTCCTGGCTCTTCTGCAACAAGAGATTCACACGGTCAGATGAGCTGCAGGTAAGGAAGGGATCAAATAAAATGCTCCATATAATGAATATTAGTGAAAATAAGGAAAAATCACATTTTAAAAATCCAAGGAAGAGGACCTTATGCAATTTATAGCTTCATTTTGGACAATAGATAAAGATGTTTGTAAGATTAATCCAAGAGCTTAGTCTTATTGTGCATTAATTATTAAATATTATATCTGTTCGTAATTTGCCTTTACTCATGGAATACTTCACCTCACAGCGGCATAAACGAACACACACAGGGGAGAAACGGTTTCACTGCCCCGAGTGTCAGAAACGTTTCATGCGTTCCGACCACCTCTCAAAGCATGTTAAAACACATACAAAACAGAAGGGGATGGTGAGTAATTGGAATGCTTTCTCAAATGTAAGTGGAAAACGGCTTCTTTTTTTAAAAACCTTATGCTTAATTACGGTTAATGTGGGGTAAGTTATCAAAAACTGGGATC
>NC_051413.1:453694-454626 GCF_015228065.2 Penaeus monodon
GATGTGAACCTTTGGAATCCGTGTCAGAAACGAGTAAATGAGACTCCATGTTTCGATGAGTTACCCTATTATCCCTTAATTATTTAGTTAGATGTATTTCTCTTTCTTCCGTCCTGTTGTTTTGTGGTTTAATTGAAATGTTTAGTTATCTTAACAGGGTAATACAGTTATTTGCTTTGGTGCCTTCTGTTCCACTTGCTATAATGTATACCTTATGGATAAAAACATGATACAATGCACTGAGTACCTCTTAATACATGAAGTAAATGTATGCTTATGTTAATTGTAATTATAGAACATATATGAAAATTTCCAGATTTCTAACTAGTTGGTATTCCTTCCTTTGCAGAACATTCCCAACAACACGCAATCATCAGACAGCAGTAACTCCTCTGATGCCTGCGAGAAGATGCTCATTACCATCCCAGATCAGTCGGGCGATCCGTTGCACATTTCAACAGAAGGAGAAGTCCCTGCCAGTGTCCAGCAGCAGCAGGCACCTCAGTGATTTTTCCTAATGTCTATGCACCTGTTCAGGAAACAGCTGTGGATCTGTTTATGCCTGAATGTAAGGACTGTATCGAGTCGTTTTACCTTCTCGTTGACTAGCTGTTGGTTGTATGAAATTATTTTTTTTTATATACATATATATATTGTACAGTGAGGAGAATCTGTAGAGTAGTCATTTAATCTCTTTGTATATATAGTATATGGACAATATGATGTGCTACTTGAACAAGTGAAGTGCTGTGTCATTGTGATGGAAAAATATATCATTGCTTATTTTTATTATTATTTTTCTGGAACACCAGAATATTCATTGCTCATTTTGTTATGCAACTGCAGAAATAATAGAGAATCCTTTTTGAATGTGTAGCTTGTACTAGGATACAAAGAAAGTATCTGTGATATGCAGTGATTTTCATCAGGCA
>NC_051413.1:454663-455242 GCF_015228065.2 Penaeus monodon
CCCTTCATTATTGAATGCTTGAACCACCCTGAAAATCTCCATTATGCCCAGGTCTTTTAATATGTTAAACAGCTTACAGCTGTCTAAAGAACTTAGTGAGAGCTCTCTGAAAAGAAAGCATAGAATAAGAGAGAATTTAAATAAAAAACAAAACAAAAACACTGCCTTCCCTTCCGGTGATAGTATTCCCATAGCTCCTTGATAGTTTGCTCACTGTAGGGAAATAGTTGCTCGAAGGAAAGACGATAGTGGACTTGTGTATGTGTTCACTGACTATAGACGCAGAACCATTTCAAATTTATGCGACTTGAAGGATAAAAGGATGTGGAGCTCTCATTTCTAGATTTTTTAAAGTCATAAAGTGTAATGTAATGCACAAAGTGGAAAGTTGCCACTTAGCAATATCCCCTCCCATAGAATCTTCAGTATTTTACAGAATTATGTCTTTATGTAATAATAATAATAATGACGGACAACAATTTTCATGGGACAATCATTTTCTTTTTTTCTCTTTTCATTTAACACTGATGATAGTTGTCTCTAGGAAATACAGTTGTTGACAGTATATCTTACATACAC
>NC_051413.1:455277-456667 GCF_015228065.2 Penaeus monodon
AAACTTCTGTATCACAAAAAGCTTTCAGCATAAAAATGAACTGAAAAGTTGATATTAAGATGCAATTCAAATTTCCAATCTTTATTGGGGGGGGGGGGGGTAGACATAAAGTAGATTTGATTTTGCAGGGAAACTCTTGTGCGAAATATTTATATCTTGGAAGAACAGTAATTAGGGTTAGGATACAGGTAGTTTAACATCTATAGATCTGATGCTCTAAATTTAGTGAATGATTAATGGAGTGACATATCTGATTCCACAAACCAACCATCACTGCAAATATTTCATAATGTTAAAATTATATAGTTGTGAGTGTTTTTTAGAACAGTTGACCAAGTATTTCTGTACTGGTTCACCCTCATGTTGCACATTGTCACCCATCGTTTTGTGTGTATAAACGTTTGTCAGTTGGGTTTGTCCTGTTGAATATCTGTGACTGTATAATAAGCTATATTTTGAAAATGTTTTTTGTGGAAAAAATAACAAAGTTTGCCTCCAGGGAGATACCTAGGTTATTTGTTAATATTTCTAGACAAGAAAATTTAGATTGTTGTTTGAAGTAATGATGAACATAGTTCAAAGTAGTGCATACTTGGGTGATGCAACTTCTGATATCTCAAAATTGTGTTCGTGCCATTTTTAATTTTTTTCTTTTTTTATTAACCAAGTTTTTTCTCTTATTTACTTTGAAGCACTTTAAAATTATTAAAATTAATTGCTCTCATTAAGTGTCTTCCTAGTCAAGTGACTGTAGCTCTTACTCTTTGTTAAAATTGTATATACTTAGTTATTTATTTCTTGTATATACTTGTCTTTTTACATTTTTATATTATATACACATGCAGACTCATATGCACAAGGTTCCCATGTTCGAGAACTATCTTCCCTGTGAATCTAATGGTACCTGAATTGTCTGTGGGAATTTTTGTTGAGTTTTGCAGTGTAGGCGCACTGCAGCATAAACACAGGTGGTGGAGGAATTCCAATGTTTATTATAGAGTGGTAGGAACCTTATCAAAATATAGCAAATAGGTGCCTTGCCTTATTTTGTCACGAAAGAGAATGTGTTATATTCAACTGAATGCACAAATTTATCAATGTGGTTGTTTTTTTAAGCCTTATGTGTAAAGGTAAAGGATATAACTGAATAACAATTTTTTGATGTCAAAACATAATCTTTGCTATATTGTGATGTATTTAATCAGCAACCAAAATTGATATACTTAGAAATTTGAGTTATGGGAAGTCATGATGACAACAGAAGCCGTCCATACCCCTAGGCATGTCTCTAACTCCTCTGCTAAGAAACATACATTACTTTTTCCCTCTTTTTCATTTCTTTATCCTGTCATTCTTTATCTTGTCTTTCTTTCTCTTGTCATTCAAATAT
>NC_051413.1:456950-457326 GCF_015228065.2 Penaeus monodon
ATGAAAGGAAGAACTGGCAACTCCCCCTGATCCCTCAAGTACTCTGATTCACTAAGTCAAATGCCTTTATTTTATAGTAAAGCTGTTGACAGAAATTGGCCCTGCAGATATTGTAAATAAGAAGTCAGTTTAAACTAATGTTGATTTATTTCTATTGTGCAAGATGATCACTATTCTTGGAAACTGTCTTGCATAACTGACTGACTATTGGGTAAACTAAAGTCTGGTAATGGGAGCAGAAAAGTTGTAATCATTTTGATCACTTATATGTCCTTTGGATCCTTTTTGAAAAATATGTTCAAACAACAATTATTGGTTGTCTTTTGATCATTCCCATTACTACAACTCTACTTTAAAGTAACTTAACTAATAAAAT
>NC_051413.1:457656-457836 GCF_015228065.2 Penaeus monodon
ATAATAAATAAAATATTTTGAATTCATTATATTCAACAAAATATCAACATTGCTGCAGAAAAAAACTGTCCATTTATTATTTTTGATTCAATGCAGCAAGATATTTCTAATTAGCTCTGATCACTGACAGATGGAGAGGTTGTGAGGGTGGGATGCATAAAAACTTAGTACCCTCCTTCA
>NC_051413.1:458942-459018 GCF_015228065.2 Penaeus monodon
AAATACAAGTTAAAGTATCATACAAAAATCCAAACTTCATGTTTACTACTTCAGATACTTTGGCCCCACTTCTCGA
>NC_051413.1:459065-459243 GCF_015228065.2 Penaeus monodon
AAGGCAAGATTTATCTTTATTAACTCTTATGTCCTATCACTGAATAAATACCAAAGTGTGAAGTTCAACCAGGAAAAATAAACCTTACCTCACACCTGCTCACTGCCAGAGTTGATGTATCTTAGAGCTGTGTGTTCTTTAAAAGGATAGGTGGAATTAAAGCGAGTTCACAACACAG
>NC_051413.1:459338-459415 GCF_015228065.2 Penaeus monodon
GTACGTGGTAGTAACAGGTTACTTGATCTTGTCTCAAAGCCTTCAACAGAAAATAAAAAGATGGCTCGTGAAATTTA
>NC_051413.1:460947-461248 GCF_015228065.2 Penaeus monodon
TCAGAGCGAAATATGCAAATGACAATGTATTTCCGAATTTTTTTTTTAATGAATATATTATAAATATACTTTTTCTTTTATCCTCTTCTCTCTCTCTTTTCTCTCATTTTGAGGAAGAGTGAACAGCACGTATAATTTGCGGTTCGTATCATTTTGCCAAATGAAGTGCAACTGTTAACATTAATACAGGTTTTTTTTATTTTTGGTAAAATGCGCGTATTCCGTGAATTCATATAAATACGAGTCTGGTGTAATTTTCTTTACGATCTTTTTTTTTTTTTTATCTTCGTCCGGATTTCCG
>NC_051413.1:461502-461656 GCF_015228065.2 Penaeus monodon
AAAACGTTTTTTTTTCCCCCTTTTTCCTATACTCTTCCGACCCAACTATTCTTCCTCCTCCCCCCCCCTCTTTTGGGCCCCCCTTTTCCTTTTTTCCCCCTTAAAAACCCCCCCCTTTTTAAACTTTTTTTTGTCTTTCTTCTTTTCCCCCTTT
>NC_051413.1:461777-461917 GCF_015228065.2 Penaeus monodon
TTTTAAATCCTCAAATTCTCCCCCTCTTTTTCCTCCCTCTTTCCCCCCCCGCCTTTTTCTCCCCCTCTTTCCCTTTGCTCCCCCCCTGTTTCCCTTCCTCTTTTAAATCATCCCCCTTTCTTAATCATCTTTATCTTCTA
>NC_051413.1:462521-463127 GCF_015228065.2 Penaeus monodon
GAGTGGTCTGTGATCTGAAACACATGAACTGTGTGAGAACCAGGTAAGTTGGAGTCGGCTATATTGGGTATGTCTGCGTCAAAGGTCGCTAGGGGCAGCTGGGTACACGACAGGTTCCACTTATGCAGGAGATGTTCTAGCGACCAGTCTGACGCTCTTTCCTGGTAAGAGCACACAAACCGGGCGTGGGGGTTGTGCTCCAACAAAAATGACACTGTCACCAGGATGTCCTCAAACACAGCTGGGTCATAAAAGCAGTCGGAACCCAAGATGATGTCTATGGGCCCAAGATCCAAGAGCTCGGGGGTGAAAAGGCCCCAGGTTATCCCTACCACTGCCACTGACCCAACTATGCCATTGGCCTGACATGACACCTCGCAGTTCTGCAGACACTTGGGTAGCTGCCCTGAGTCTGACAGAATGACATTAGCTCCACATTTGGCTGCTACAATGCCCGGGAGTGCTGTTCCTGCACCAAGCTCAAGGACATTGCGTTTTTGGAAGTCGTGACGGTGGTACCAAACATACTGTGCCAACACCGGGGCACATGGCCACGTGTACATGCCATAGCTGGGACTTACTACCTGGAAGGGGATATGTGGTTAG
>NC_051413.1:463161-464080 GCF_015228065.2 Penaeus monodon
ATTACTGCAGCTTATCATACTGCAAACCAAACTTTTGTCTGGAACTATTTGTAAGTAAAACTAAGGACAAACAAAAAGAACATTACAAAAATAGAAACACATCAAGTACACAAAACAATATCAGAAAAATATAAAAGAAGACATGACAATTCAACTGCTAGGGTTTAGCCACAGGAAAGACCGAATTAAAATCAATTTCAGCAATTCAAATTTTCTCCATACACAACAAAATCTACATGCATCAGCTCTTTAATTTATAGAAAAATTAAAAAATCAGACAGGCACTACAATTACCACGTCAATTCACACTAAAATACTGCCTCACCCCCCCCCCCTATTAGTACCTTATACAGAGGGCTGACTGCATTAAAAATTATGGACAAACTTTTTAAGACTGGACTACTGTATACTATGTCCTTCAATGACAATAATATTTCAATGCAAAATGACAAGATTGACTGCCAACTGAATTCCAGTTAACTAAAATCTAACACACTGAATATACTAATTCATTTTGATGAGAGATTATGCAAAGTTCACACCAGCTAACAAAAGTAAAAGCATCAAAGTGAAGATATAAATCAACTACAAAAAATGGGCAGGACTTTCCTAGGCAAAGAACCAATTCCCTCCTCTTCAAATCTCTGGAGTGAACAGCAATGTTTAGAACAATTTTATACATGATAACATTATTAACATTACAACATTATCCTGTATTAAACCTACTGGGAATGTTCAATAATAAATGCCGTCATGAACCTTTTCCAAAACTTTACAACATTCAGTTTGGAGTTTATAATTTTAATAATCTTTATCACGATTTGGATGATATATTTTTGAAACTATACAGTCTGCTTCCCTCTTCTCCACAACTTGCAATTCTTTTCGATTATGGGATAGGCAAATAAGCAGGATTGGT
>NC_051413.1:464488-466327 GCF_015228065.2 Penaeus monodon
ATAAAAAGAATATTGTCTAAGTAACAAAAATTGCATGAGTCCTTTCTATTCAAAAAGCGTGTATGTCAACGCACATGGTACGATAAGATCTTTAAGACATTCCTGATTTACTGTCCAATAAGTCTTGTTCTATCTTACCAGAATAGAGGTAATGATAGTTTGCAGCAATGTCAACAAATGCAAAGGCTTTCGCAATTACTTAACACTGCACTTCTATTGGTTCATGTTTTAACTGATTCTCAATATCAATAGGACTCGAGCTTTGGGCACTAAGGATTAGCACATATCACGCTTGGTTAAAACATAGCCAACAGTTATTACAAGAAAAGAAAAGAAGAGAAAAAAACATTTTGAAAGTTACTGAAAATATTTACCACATTGGTCAAGTAAGCTATTATAAAACATATGCTCATAACCCTTTGTCAGCACTAGTGGACAGACATTTCTTGAAAAATTTAAGCTAAACCATTTTCTACTACTAACACTTGCTTACTCAATTTGTCCGTTCCTAAGATAATGTAAATACCTCAGCTCACTGGTACAATTGGGCCAGCAACACCTGTCAACATGCAACACCCATTTTCACTTTAACCCACCCAACAACTTCAGAGGACACATTACAGTTCCATATTCTACCAAGGTTTGTATGATCTTTACCTAATACGTTTAAAACAATCACCACAGCCTATACACTTTTAGCACTTCAGCAAAAGCTGACACACCTCTACTACATGCACTCTGGCAAGACATTTGATATACAAGTCACCTGGAAGTCTGTAATCAGCAGTTCCTTGTAAATACATCAGTACTATATTGGACTTCAAATTGTAGGTCTGTCACAGATCACAATATACCTCAAGAGGTCATGTTTTGAAAGCCTGTGCAGGTATCTTTTCAGCATTTACAAAATTTCCCACAACAGCGCTACCTATGCTGCAAAACCACATAGAATGGGACTGCAACAAACAATGCCATAGACTCTGCACTTTCTTGTCCAGGAAAAGACCAAAAATATCTACCAAGTAAATTCTTCTGACGAAAGAGATCTTACACTGTTGTTCCGTAAATGATAAATTGCCAAGGGATCCTACCAGATGATCTTAACATTGATGGCCATTAATAAGCGTGAAGTAAAGAAGTATTGAAAGGTGTATAAAGCCATTTGCTTTGATAGGCAATAGTTGGATTACCTATACTTTGAAGATTATCATTATTATTTTTTGTCTATTAGTGCTGTTTCATTTGCTTTTGTCGACTCATTAATTTTTTTCTATATCTCCCCTGTGCAGCTCCATCTGAAATACTTATGTACTTTCTTTATAATAGGATTAACTGTGAAGAAGATAGTTACAGTGGCTTCCAACTACACCCTCCCACTCTTAGCTCTAACAATTATAAAACCCACTATCCAAATCACTTAGAAATTGTGGTGATATCTAATGGGAAGCTTACAACATTTAGCTAAAGCCGACAGTATTGCAATGGGACTATCAATGCACCAAAATACCAGTAATCTCAAACAAGCATATTCCGGAAAAATAGAGCCGGACTAGTTCTTTATTGACATACAGCTGAAGAGGTCTACAAGCTCTATCTTGCCGGAACACACAAGACGACCCTACATTTGCCTCTGCTTGTGATGAAAGCTGCAGAGGATTTTGGCCATGGATGTATTATAAATATTTATCAGAGGTGGAAATACTGCCTTTAAGAGTGCTGGGTTTATGTACAATGTTATTGATGCACTGTATATCAACAAAATTCATAAACACTAACACTATAAAAATCAGAGTTTTTGCTTTCATATAAGCAGTGATGATAGTGAAGTTCTAATTATCA
>NC_051413.1:466419-466539 GCF_015228065.2 Penaeus monodon
GTTGTTTACTCTCATGTTCACCGCCGGTCAAGTTCCCTTAAATAACCCGATATAGAGAACTACACTTAAATAGAACGTCTACCTGATACGTCTTCTAAAAATAATCAAACACCCTTCTAT
>NC_051413.1:466609-467051 GCF_015228065.2 Penaeus monodon
TCGCGTCATTTCTCCCCCAAAAAAT
This sequence comes from Penaeus monodon, assembly GCF_015228065.2. Lineage (NCBI taxonomy): Eukaryota > Metazoa > Arthropoda > Malacostraca > Decapoda > Penaeidae > Penaeus > Penaeus monodon. Next base: position 466,635 of record NC_051413.1, read on the forward strand.
CCCTGACGAGACCCCACCAGCCTCATTCCCCTCCCGTCGTTCCCACCCTCCTCCGCCCTCTCTCGCCTCTCCAGCCCCCGGCCGCCCGCCCTCAGCGCCTCACCTCGGGAATCAGCACCTCAAGGCATTCAGACGAGGCCGAGTTCCTGCCCTCACACGACCTGAACAGGAATTTCCGAACGTGTTGCGGGACCTCAGCCATGCGCCCTCGGGACTCCTCGCCAGGGACCGCCGGCCTAAAGCATCTTTGCCTTGTTTTGGTTTTTCGTTTTTCGGGCTCCGTTCGGTTTTTGTGGCTGTTGGTGTTTTTAGGGGGTTAGGGGATTTTTTTACATTCTTCTTAGGGAATTTGTTTTTGTATGTATGGTGGTTATTCTTGTGCGTCGAGATATGAAAATGTGTGTAAATAATTTTCCG
>NC_051413.1:467099-467510 GCF_015228065.2 Penaeus monodon
AAGGGACTGTATTTATTTGCGTTTTGTTTGTTTTCTTTCCGTTTTCCGGGTTTTGGAAATTTGTTTTTCGGTCAATTACGATCGAGTTTTATTTGACTGACGTTTCATAAGATTTTGCAATAGATTTTATTTTATATCTTTGTATGAAAGGAAATGTAACATATCATTTATCTTAAACTCTGTACCGGAGATTTTATTACATTAGCCATTGTATCTCCGTGGCATTAAATATAGCTGTAGGTGTGATCGAGAAATACACATTTGATTGTTGCTGAAAAGCCAAATTTCTCTCCTGGAATGGCATGTGTGAGTCAGTATATACATTTAATAACGATGAAAGAGAAAAACAGATAAGTATATTTATTTATTTACTTTTTAAACAACATAGACCGTGAAAAATCAAAACTATGA
>NC_051413.1:467537-467731 GCF_015228065.2 Penaeus monodon
ACACAATATCGAAATCACCCAAATCGACATCAATGTTTTAAAAAAGAAAAAGAAAAATGGTATAATATATGTATAATTAGACAACATATCAACCTAATAACGAAAGAAAAAAAGGAAAAACAGAAAAGGGTTATACATACGCATATTTATTTTCAAACAACACACCATACGAGACCAAAACCTATCCCCCCTCC
>NC_051413.1:467755-468257 GCF_015228065.2 Penaeus monodon
CATCCAAATCACCAAACCAACACCCTCTCCCCCCCCAAAAAAAAAAAAAAAACCCGATCCTAAGTTTTCGAAAAAGGAACCATCCGTCCGGTCGTGACACACGGGTGACGTGTGTGTTGGTGTCAGAAGCGCCTCGACGTCGGCACCGAACGCGTCGCCCCGTGCTCACTCCCCGCCGTCGCTCCGTCACTGAAACATGGTGAGTCCGGCCGATTTGTGGCGATTTGACTGCCTTTTGGGGGGAAATTCATTTGTATTTGGGTTTATTGGAGGGTAAACGGGACGGGAATTAGGGTAATATTCATTCGGGAATTTCAGATGTTTGATTTTCTTTTTGTTTTGTTTCAGACGTTGGCAGATGGGGTTCGGGCCGTTTATTTATCCGGAATTATTTTCGGTTTTTATGAAGGTTTCTCTCTTTAGGTCTTTATTCCGAGCAGATGGAAAGGATCGCGTGGAATCTTAGCATTTGGGTAGATTTTTTTTTTTTCCCCCAAGGTTT
>NC_051413.1:468286-468769 GCF_015228065.2 Penaeus monodon
ATAATCTGCGTGGACTTTTACCGCTATGTGTTAAGTGTCGTGGTTTTCGTGTTTTTATGCAAAGGTTTTTATTGAAGCGTTTCGTCCTCTGGGATTTGTTAGGGAAAGAGTGGAAAACGCCTGAACGGAAGGAAATTACCACGTTTATCGAGAAGCCGTGGGAAGTTTTTCCTGTTTTGTGACTTTTACGGTTTGCTTGGGAGAGAAAATAAAAAAAAAAATCATAATTAATGAATAATAATAATAATAAAATAGATAAATAATAATAAGGATAAAAAACTGTACAAGATCGAAGCAAAACAGAGAAAGTTCGTTGACAGATGGCGAGGTGGCAGCTGGAGGCCGGTTTTGAAGCCGTTTCTTATCCGGATTAATTTTGTTGCTGGCATAGTGGAAGGTGCTTGCAGGGGAAGGCGGGCAGCGCTTTTCTCATTTCTTAAATTTTCCTTTAATGAAGTAGGGAACATTTTTGCAAACAAGCTG
>NC_051413.1:468793-469677 GCF_015228065.2 Penaeus monodon
GCTGTAATAAGATTTTCAGTAATATTTCTAGAGATATTGAGATGCTAACCCCCCCCCCCCCTTCTCCCCAAGCCTTCCTCGCCCAGCTCGACCATCGTGGGTTCCGGCGGCCGCTCCCCGGCCCGCACGGTGTCCCCGCGCAGTGGGGGGTCGGGCTCCATGGCCAGGCAGTCGGGCGGAACCACGGCCAGGCAGCGCAAGACCACCACCTCCACCTCCGGCCGCAGCTCGGCCTCGACGGGAGGCATGTGGAGGTTCTACACCGACGACTCTCCAGGAATCAAAGTGTGAGTGTCCGAGGGGGTCTCTTGGGGGTTTCTTGGGGTCTCTTGGGGGTTTCTTGGGGTCTCTTGGGGGTTTCTTGGGGTCTCTTGGGGGTTTCTTGGGGTCTCTTGGGGGTTTCTTGGGGTCTCTTTGGGGTGTCGGCTGGAGGGTTCACGGAAGTAGGTGGCAAGTTGAACTTTTTAACTTTCCACGTGTTTACTGGTGTAGTTTTTGAGAAAGATCTGATTGAAGCTGGTCAGATGCATTTGCTTGTGCCTTTTCTACAAGCTTTTACCTTTTATTTTGGCTTGCTAGGTTCTCCAGACTTTAGAAATGGAAGTAAAATTGGAAATCCTTAGTGACGGCTTACTGTTCAGCTTGTAATAACCCTCAGTTTATTTTATTTTTTTTCTGTTCTCTCCTTTCCACAGAGGCCCCCTGCCCGTGCTTGTCGGTTCTCTCGTCTTCATTGCCACCGTCTTCATGCTCCACATCTGGGGCAAGTACACGCGCTCTTAGACACCCCCCAATGGATACAGACAGACCTTTTCCAAGTCGTGTGCGAGTGACGTTGTGAAGCTGTCGGCAAGTGGTGTGAATGAATGGCTGAATGCAAAGAA
>NC_051413.1:469701-471417 GCF_015228065.2 Penaeus monodon
GTAAGAATTGCTCCGTCAACCAGGAGCTTCTGACTCGACTGAATCCTCTTGTGGGTGAGGAAGTTGATAAATTATTAACGGGGACGAGCGTGTGTAGTTGTTTGCTTCACCGAGAGGGTCACCTGGAAGTTATCGAATGATCGGAGATGTTGATCATTCCAGAGTTTAAGTGATTCGTTTATATAAGATTTATATAGGCTTAAGGACATGTGGAATTTTTCTATAATAAATGTTATATGAATGTTCTGGTTTACATTTTGTCCATGAAGAGTTGGTTGATTAATTGCTGTTCAGTGATCATTTACAAGTCCATTCCTTGAAGGTAAATGAAAAGACATTAGATAGATTTCCCCTTTTTATAAATGCTACTTGTATAAATGTGGAAAAGTTTTCTCTAATCTTGTGTTGATTCTAGGAAATGGAGAATTTTTATGTTTTATGACTGGTTCCAACTTTCATTTTATTAGTGGAAAACCTTACCTCAGTTTTATTGTATTTGTGAAAAATGGTGATGAAGAGGAAATTACTCTTAACCTTCAGACTGTGTCTTCAGTATAAAAAAAAAAAAAAATCTTCAAAGTGGAACTACTACTAGACTGCAAATTTCTTTTGCCAAAGTCTGACCGTAAACCAAGCAAAAGGTAGAGACACGGAAAGATTCCAATATTGAAAAAGGTCTTTATTAACTGAAATTACAAAGTTGCCTTTTCAAAGTAGAACATTTCCCCACAGGAAGTATTTACAAGTGAAAATTAAGTACAAAAAGTATCCAATATGAACTTTAGTTTTAAATTTGATATGAAATTATAACTGATGTTGTATTCCACAATTACCACCCTGTCAGCATTAAGCGAGTATTAATATTCATAATTTTTAGCCTTTGTACAGACAACGTAATCTACCAAGGTATTGCAGGTGTCAAAACTATTCTCTAGACCATAAATTTGGTTCCTCAATTCTTTAATGGGTAAGATATTAGATATATGTTCAGTTAGCAAACCTTTGGTTCAGAATTGGCCCAGTCTTGCTATGACCTCTAAAGGTCTGTTCACATGGGCAGGAATGATAGACTGGCAAAGGGTTGACTTGAGCATCAAGTTCACAGGCAGGCAAAAAGACTTGGTAAATATGCATTTCCCTGTTTTTTCATCTGTGACTCGCCTATACAGATGCTTGTGGCTAGGCTTTTAGACTTGGTTCTTAATGAGGGGCAGTAACCATGTGGGTGCAATTACTTAAAGAGGTCCTAGGGAGTTGATTTTGCTGTTGCCCTACTGAGTAGTTCCTGGGTGATGAATCTGGCACACTTGTCCATGGGAGACCAGGAGAGCAGACATGTATATTTGTTTAATGGTTTCCTGCTTGATATCATCACCTCTGTCCAACTTCAATTGTGAATTTGTTTTGAAACGCTACCCATTGTGTGAACAGGGCCTGAATAAGCCATGCCTTCACTATCAGGTACTGCTCTTGGAGGGGCAAAGTCAGGCCATTGCCTGTAAATGATATCCACACTGCTGAGCAGAAAGTTGGGCAGTTCTGACTGGTGGTAGCCAGTATGCTAATCATAGAGCTGAATATGGCATCATTGTGTTCAACAGCTGTTAAAGGGTTGAATAATAATTTTCTCAATGGTATAACAGAATAAAAAGAATTGTTGTATTTCATATAAATTCCTTCTTAAATATCTGTATATGGAGTGTCCTGCTTTTTCTT
>NC_051413.1:471704-471783 GCF_015228065.2 Penaeus monodon
GGAATGGGGAAATCAAGCATGATAGACTCTTTGGCCCCCATTCCCTAGCTCATTGCTGTTGTGAGGGGGGGGATTACTT
>NC_051413.1:471900-475218 GCF_015228065.2 Penaeus monodon
TGCTATAATTTGAATACTCCACTAATGACCTTTAATAAATAAATAAAAATAGATTTCTTGGCGCCTGAGAATGTGGAGCCATGACCGTACATATTTTGGTAGTTAATTGGGTTAATACTCGAGTAGTTTACAGAGACAATGATTTAAAGATGTCAAAGCTCCAAACTAGTGAAATACTATCTATATTATTATTCTTAGATTTAGTGACCTTTTCTTGCTATGTGAATTTCACTCGGATTTCACAGCTGCTCATTATCAACACTATTACTGTAATTTATTTACTTATAGATAATGAGGGATTGTCTACCGTCTAGTATGAAGGGTTGCATAGTTTAACTGGACTGTTCATTTCAAGTATATTACATGCAAGAAAATAATAATACAAAGGCCTGTTATTAAAGAAAATATATCGCTTTTTGGGAAAAAAAACTGAGCATTGCTAATAAAATGAGGTTTTATAAAATGCCAAAATAAAATTATTTTTATGATCTTAATCTATTAAGTGTTAAAAACCAGGGCAATCGTATTTCCTAAAATTAACTGATCCCAAAACACATCAATTACCTATATACAAAGATTCTGATATATAAATTTGCTTATCATTCATTCATTCATAGACATCTCTAAAGGCACAACCATACATGGCTAAACTCACTGAAAAAATCTAAATAATTGGTGACTTACTTTCTATGTGTAATAAATCTTAATATGGACCATTTCTATTGCTATCTCATTGCCACCAATAACTTAAAACTAGCATAGCAGACTTTCAATAATTGGTTATTCAGTCTCAAATCTGTTGGGAGTGATCAATTGCAACCCCTACAACAGAGTAATACATGATGTACAGAAATTTGAAAATACTGTAGGTAACAATGTTGATATGATTGTGCTTAACTTGAATTCAAAATGTCAGCTGAAATTATGTGTGCAAATAATTTCCTGTAAATCTTCCTGTGTACATGTATGTGTTGTATTCCTTTATCAAAATCATGACAGCCTGGCTTACTTAATTCTGATGTCTTGTTTACAGTACTTATCAAAGCATTATTGTATTAAAGTGCCACTGGGCACTTTTAATATGATAATGACTGCCTAAAGAAAGCATTTGAAATTCTAAAAATATCCTCTCCTTTTAACTGTGTTCAGATAAAAGGAAGAATCCATGTGGGCCTTGGCATCTGAGTGAATATCTAGTGTTTGAGCAGATCGCAAGTGACAAGCTATGGCCACTATAGGGTCCACTTGTTTTCCGTCCACACAGGAAATTGGGCAGCGGCATTTTGATGGTTTGCCTATGATTTTCCTGCTTATGGTATCATTCACAAATGACTTCTATGTACCTTCTAAACATGTGAACTGATGATGTTTACCTGCACTAGCATTATCCCTGATGGACTTGCAGTGTTGGTGCCTAGTGGTACTTTCAGCAGCCTCTTCCATACCCCCTTTGAGACATCCTAGATTCACCACTGGATCTGACAAACCTTATCCCTTTTCTCCTTTCTTTGTGCCAATGTTGTTTTTCTACATACTTTTGTTATGCATGAAAGTCTGGATATTAATATGTGCTTTTAATAGTGTTTTATGCCTAATGTTAATTATTCACATATAGAAACATAACCTCATTTGACAATAGAAGGTCTTAATCTTGCAAGTAGGCTTTTTGAACACAAGAGTGCGGAGGAAAAACAACCCTGAATTACTATTTGGAAGATTATCATTGGCAAGTCAACTTTACCCTTTCTCATTTGCATTATCATAAAATTCTAGCAATTATTTTTTACTGAATATCAGGCTTAGGATTTGGCTGACAAGTAACATGAATAAAGCATATATACAAATTTTTTACCAACATTTTAAACATTTGTAATGTGCCAGAATAGGCCTCGGAATTTAGTATGGGAAGAACATGTACAGTGTAATTCACTCTCAGTACTACATGTACACCAAACACTACTGACATTAGAGATTTCCTTTGCTTGTGTCATATTTATGTTAAGAACTTGAGAACGTACTGGAGTCTACCCCACTAAAATCTGTTAACTGTAGCCTAAGTTTAGTCAAGACTCTCTAGTATGGAACTAGAACATGGCTAAGTTATACTAATTTCACATTTGTAAGCAAGTGATTCGATGTAGCAAGACGAAAATGTGTTTATATTCCTAGTATTATTCTGTAGGAACTATTTAATCCCAAGGCCTGTAAAACCTAAGCACTATATTTCTTTAAGGGCTCCCTTAGCGTGAATGGTTTCTAAAACTGGTCGGATTTTTATGTTCAGGCATGACCAATATGTTGAACATTCTCTAATCTTCTCATTTACAAAAAAAAGTACTCAAACACTAAGCTTATGTTTAGCATTTTCTTTAGTTATGACTATTCTGCGATGATTTTTGGTGCTTTATCTCATGGCTATACAAACTGATACTGTACTACTACTATCCCTGAAGTCTCTTCAGCAACAACTGCATTTCTTTGAGGGAGGGACAGAACATTGCAAAACTACTCCTTCCTCAAGAATACTAACTACAACTTTTGTGATATGTTCTTAGTCATTTCTTTAAACAATGACCATGTGAAGCAACTCTCTGCTTGGCATTTTCTCACCAACTTTTGGCTTGGTAAGTAACAAACTTCCTGAATAGCCCCAAAATCTTGTCATTCACTTTGAATTGTCTAAAATACTTACCCGTGTTAATCTACAACTACTCTCGTATTCCCCTACTATCTACATTAAAATTCTTAATTGCTTGCAGTCACTAACTCTCCTGTTTTTTGGTTGTTCGCTTTTGCAATTCTGAAGAAATCAACCCTTTGAAAATACCCCTCTTGCCCAGTTGGCTAAAATTACTCTATCATCATGATAATAACATATATGACAAAACATTTCCTATTCCTGGTCCGTGTGTGTTCCTAATGCCAACAATTCCCATGTATTTTCCATGTGTATACAAAGCACAATCTATACAGCACCTATCACACACACATTTTCAAACATTGTCAACTGACTTTAATCATTGTCATCCATCAATGATGAAATTGGTTTGGACAAGCAGGACATAGCTGTGCACATCCGTATTCTTGAAACCCACACAAAAAAATGGGAGGGTCAAGAGCAATACCGTTATTGGCCTACACAAAGAAAGAATTATTCTTGTATTCTTAAAGAAAGAAGAATACAAGGACACAACAAGCAAAGAGAAATAACTTGGAAAAAGTCAATTATTTCACACAAAACATGTGTTCCAGAATTTTCATCACCTGTAATTAGAATCATTACAAGCTTAAATTTATTGACACAAGGAGGAAGCATGG
>NC_051413.1:475274-475504 GCF_015228065.2 Penaeus monodon
GAACCAGGATAATTATTGGGTCAAAGGGAGTGAGTTACAATGCTCTGCATTACTTGTAGTTCTGAGAAATTAGTTTATTTATTATATTTTACATATTATTTACTTCACCTGAAATTGTTATTTCACCATATTTCTGTTTCGTAATGCATAAATGCCAACAATGTAGGACCTCAAAACAAAAAAAAAACAAATACAATATTACATAATTACCTATGGAATGTTACAAACTT
>NC_051413.1:475550-476987 GCF_015228065.2 Penaeus monodon
CGTTACATGAAATTAACAAGTGACCATAACTTGCATTAAAATATTCCAAAATGTATGGATACAGCAAAGAATTCATAATACAGTAGATGATACAACTGTATGATCTTCATTTGTTTCTTCATATGTCAAGGAAAAGAAAATTCCCTAAAATATAACAGCAATGCTATATATACACAAAAAAGTGAGTAAAATCCTCTCTAGAATGCTCATATATAAATAGTTATCTCTTTTTCTATAACAAAAAAAAACATTTTCATCTATTATTAAATCTGTGACCCTGCTATTGCTATTACTTCGGACCCCCAAAGCACAGTAGGCATGTCCTCAGAAAAACTCCAGCGTGAGATTCTCCCCATAGCTCTTTACTGGGCCTCAATGCGCTCCAAGTAAGCGGAAAAAGCCTCCTCTTTGTACTTTATTGCCGCTGCTTCTGGGTCCTCTGCCTCTCTGATGCCTCGGCCCACGATGATGATGTCTGCCCCTCGCTCCAGGACTGCCGCTCGTGGAGTCACGTACTGCAAGAGATTCGGGAAGGGACAGGCATGAGGGTGTAGAAGCCTTGGGTATTTCTGTATTTTTTTCTGGATATGAAACTCCCTCCTTTATTCACATCCCCCCCCCCCCTTAGGACTTTATCTTTGCAGGAAAACTTATATGGTTAGGCTATATCATTTTTCACAGCCTAAATCTGGAGCAAGTCTGCCTGAAAGAAAATCAGGGACTTTAAATTTCCCTGTACAAGTTCCACATGACACACAAAATGAACACAATAGAAAGACATTTTATGAAAACAGCAGCAATTTTAGTCCTCACCTGTTGTCCGAGCCCATCAACAGACTTGTCAAGTTGTACCCCAGGTGTAAGGAGGATGAAGCGTGGGTCGCTGCTTACGTTGCTCTGCGACACAAAGCCAATCACGAAGTAGGTGTGGTTCTCGGCCATCTTGCAGCAGCCTAATTTGTAAGGAACATAAGTAATTAAAAATAAAGCAATTTGTTACAAGTAAAAATATATATTGATCAACTAATTAATATCACAAATGATTTAGTTTCTTGGGGAATCCATCTCACTGCTGCAGTGGACACAGTTAATTCTCTTGTCGCATTGCCTCTGGATGATGTGTGTTTAACCACCATTTTCTGTCTAATCAGAGTTTAATGTTCTTCTATGGTGTACTTTGCACTGTGGTGGGTAAATACATTGGCAAGAATTTAGGCCCAAAAATAGCATTAAGGCTTCATTATATCATACATGTCTATATGAAAGTCACAAACCAGGACTTTATTGTTGCTTATATAGCTTGAAAGCAACAGTTTCTGCCGATGGGTGTTTTAGCTAGTGACAAAGGCATTGGTTAATGTTAATAATTTATTTCCCTCAAGAGATAACAAGTAACAGGAGGAAAAGACCTTGTTCTATACCTCTCTTTTAAGTTGC
>NC_051413.1:477103-477450 GCF_015228065.2 Penaeus monodon
ACAGGGCAAGGCGGTACTTACCATTGACGTACTCCTGCGATGTGAGAGCTCCTGATGAACTCATTTCAGAGACAAGAACACATCCCCGAGGTCGACCATTTATGGCGGACATTAACCCTACGGGAAAATGGAGTGACGTAAATCAGATGTCATCGCGACATCTAATTGATGTCCTATGGTGAGGCTTCAAACTAAACAAAACTGCTGGCATTTAAATCACACTCTTCTATACCCATGCATGAACAAATAATAAAAATATAAATGAAAGGAACATATTAGTCAAAACTGGATGACTAGATGACTTTCCGCTCCTATACAAGTAAAATGTGTCAAGTCAAACTGAATCT
>NC_051413.1:477596-477798 GCF_015228065.2 Penaeus monodon
TAATTAGCCCTTTTACCTTTGATAATGCCATCACCAGGCAGGCCATGTACTGTAACAAGCTCAGCCCAATCAACAATGTTATAGGCGCCTCCCGAGTACTGACTGGCCACTGTGCTGCCGATATCTCCAAACTTCCTGCAGGACAAGAAGACAGGACGGGAAATTAAACTCTTGATTTAGATTTTTACTAATGTTGTCAATG
>NC_051413.1:477837-478030 GCF_015228065.2 Penaeus monodon
GAACAAATTCACACACATACAAATTCTTAGATTTTTCCATTGAGGAAACTACAATCCTGCAAAGAACAAAATATTAAGTATGGAAAAGTTCAGGATATACTTACCATCACACACGCTTCACCATGTGATATCAAATGATGATTATAAACTATTAAAATCTATCATCTTGAAGTTTTCTACATTAATGAATTAC
>NC_051413.1:478287-478402 GCF_015228065.2 Penaeus monodon
ATGAATTACAGCAAGTAAAGACAAATATGAAGACAAGATACTTAAAACATTCCAAGAGATACACACAAACAAAAATGTCAGCAAATTGTCAAAATCTGTCTCTACTTATTCAGAA
>NC_051413.1:478583-479109 GCF_015228065.2 Penaeus monodon
TTTAAGTACCTTGCCACTGATATTTTACGACTAGAAAAAATTCTGAATAATCTTCATAAAATGTATAATTACTAAGCCTGTATCAAAAGCTTATTGCATTTCTGCTAATAAATTCTGCATCCTTTAATTCATATACCTTATCATGGGGGTGTCAAACTCAAAACCCTTTGAAGGTTGATATTCTTTTCAGCTACCATACTGAGACCTACAAAGGTACGTGCCTAGCTCTCCAGGATTATGTAATAAAAAACTCTGATATAATGGTGGTTGGTAGTATTAGTAATATATATGAAACTATCATTACTACAGAATAAAGAATATTTATGAATTTTCAATCTCTTATTCATATATTACTTTCCTGCATGACAATCATAATTCCAGTCTTCAAAATTATTCCTGTCACTCTGCTGGCTATTTATGACTATATAGAGAGCTACATTTGGCCCGTGAACCATGAGTTTGACACCCCTGCTTTAGCATATCAGACGGAAAGTTGTCTATGATGCAACTCTCAATACCAATAGTA
>NC_051413.1:479264-479413 GCF_015228065.2 Penaeus monodon
TATTGCTATCAATATGAAAATCATATTGATAATAACAACAGTAATTCACACAAAAACAAACAAACACAAGGGGTAAGCAGTTCAGGTAGGCCTGGTGACTAAATGGTTGTTGAGCCATGAAAGTGTTAGCAAACCTTCTGGGGAGAGAG
>NC_051413.1:479447-480376 GCF_015228065.2 Penaeus monodon
AAAAAAAAAATGAATGTCAACCCTGCTTCTTGTCACACTTCTGACTAGAACACAGAGGACAAAGAAGACTCAGCTTAAGAACATAAGAAGAAAAAGAAGTAAAAGATGATTGATCAAGCAGCAGTAAAAGCAGAAGTAGAAACCTTAAACTTCGACAGGTAAATTTATGAAAAGCTGTGCAACTATACATGTCTCTTTACAAACCTGTCTTCAAAAAGCATAAAGTTGTGCGTTGCTGCGAGGTCCTTTAAGCTCTCAACCGTTTCCTTGCTGAAGTCTGTCAGGATGTCTATGTGGGTCTTGAGCAGGCATATATGAGGACCAACCTATAATGAAAGGGTCTTGAGCAGGCATATATGAGGACCAACCTAAGGTTTGTATCATCTAAGTTTTTAGATATCTAAAGCTCTTGCTGTTGAAGAAAAAACAGGACAAAACAAATAGACAAAATCTCACTTTATTATAAAATGTTACAGGTTACAAACTAAATGTCAAACTCTCATTCCTGATAATTAGAATAAGGACCTGAGGTACTGTCTCTGATATATCATCTCATGACTCTCAAACCCTCTCTCCATGTACATTCTTGACACCCAAACCTTGCCATTACAAACCCTCCATATAAACAACACACACAGACAGAAAAGCACACAATAACCCACTCGAAAGCCCTGAACTGACCTTCTCTGCCAGGGATATCAATTCCTTGGAGGTGGTGACATCGGCAGCGAGACACAAGTTAGTCTTCTTGGTTGACATGATCTCAAAGAGCTTTCTGGCCAAGGGGTGGTTGGTGACGCTGGTTCGTGACTCAAAGGATCTTTTCTTACGGTCCATGACATCGATTCCTGGAGGGAAGACCAAGAGAAATATGAGTACTGCGCATTTAAGAGTGGAAATAGTACAGGGTATTTATCAAGCTAGAAAAA
>NC_051413.1:480463-482202 GCF_015228065.2 Penaeus monodon
TACATTCACTCATAAGGAAAGTGCAGAAAAATCAGAATAAACAATTATGCTAAGGCTGGTGCAAATTCCTCATCCAAAATAACAGCTTTTGAGAATTGAGTTTAAAATTAAATCTTTAGAAAATTAAACAGAAGAAAAGCTGTAAATTAAAACTACAACCTAGCAAAATGTCTACACAATACCGAGAAAAAGTGCCTAACACTCTAAAATGCAAATATCAATAAACAATAATAACTTCTCTTAAATCTCTCTCTTTCTCTTGTTGACATACCATTTTTACAGGAGGATTTCTCCTTTGTGACGATCGACGTATCATTGTGTGACTCAACGAATTCCAAGACCGATTCTGAAGTCGCTTGGTTGATGCACCCATGTTTCAGGAGGATTCCCATCATCTTCATGTTGTGGAAAAATAAGGAATATAGAATGACTCTTTCCAAAGATGAATCATATATAAAAAAGGGAAAAACAAAACAAAACAGGAAGAGATAAGAACATTACAGCCAGACTGAACTATCCAACTTAAACCATCCTTCCTTTTTTTATTCACCAACAATCTCTCTTATTTATTTAAACAAATTCCTCTTCTTCACCTTCATCCCAATTCTGACAACCCTTCCCTGCTATGGATATCACACCCGTAGACCAATACGAACTGAAAAACGATGAACGCATCTTACAATGAAGGCTGTCTTACAGTGAATGATGTCTTGGCAAAAGTCAAAGCTTACCTGGGTCATGGTAACGACGGAGATGACATTGATCCCCATGGACGTCAAGTTCGCTGCTCCTCCTTGTTCCCGGTCGAGGAAAACAATGGCGTCGTCCACTTTCAACTTCAGTTCCTTCAGGGTCTGCAAGAAGAAGTCGAGGGGTTGGTTGTCTGTCTGAACATTTAATACTATGCATGAGACGCCTTTTTTGCAATCTATCCTTGGGTTGTTTTCATTCCAATCTGCTTGGTTATTTCATGGTGTAAAGGATTATGGATATCGTCTACTTACAAGCTCAACGTGGTGATGAAAGTCTTGTTTTCTGATGCCTAGATCATAGCCTTGTTCTTTTAATTCAGATACTCCAGTAAAACAAACAAACACACAAAGGAACTTACCTCTAGGGTCTCATACACCGAACTACCAGACACAATGACGTCCTCGATCATGAGGCAGCTCTGGCCTTCTTCGTAATTTCCTTCCACCAGCTTCTTGGTTCCATAACCTTTGCTCTCCTTGCGTCGAATCAGCATTGGAAGTTCCTGCAAGATGGGGAAGTTTATAACACGTCTGATTTTCTTTCATTCCTTTTTTCCCTTCTTTTTTTATCTATTTTATCTTTTTCATCTATTTAATACCTTCCTTCTTTGGTGCTGTGTATTCTATTAAGTGTATTTTATTTTTCCTCTTCTTCTGTTTCTTCCTTGATTATTTTCATCTTATCATGTGACACCTTACATATTTATACTTCTTGCAACTGTAACAATGTTCTCTCTGCATATGCAAATTATTTTGCAACGATTTTTTTTGCTGTTTTCTTTCTTCCTATTTTTACTCAATTACTTCTTCTACTATGGTATTTTATGTCTCCTTCATATTGCAAATTCTGTCCTGATTTCTGCCTTTCTATAACATACAAGTACATGATAAATAATCTTTTGAACAAAAAATATATCTACAGCATAATTAGGAATTAGAACAATAACATCTCCATCTAATGCAGTTTAGCCTTTTTTTTGTGAGAGG
>NC_051413.1:482234-482388 GCF_015228065.2 Penaeus monodon
TTGACCGTCATTAAGATTAAAATAACTAACCAGTGAGAGAGCTTTTTAGTCTCATGGCAAATTTAGGTCAAGCCTGATATTTCAGCAGTCTGCATTACTTCTGAACTTTCTCTTCTTGTCTTTATCTCGCCTTTGAAATTATTTTTATATATTT
>NC_051413.1:482545-482749 GCF_015228065.2 Penaeus monodon
ATGCATGCTGCTTAGGGTTGAAAAATGGTGCTTGGGTTGGAGGGCATATATACTTCATCAATGCCTAGGTAGGGTATTTGCTGGATGTGCAGGAATGGAGTGCACAGTTCAGTTATTGATTGATTTCTGTATAAGGAGGACTATGCTGCTCCATCCTAAAACTGAATTATACATTGGACAAAATGTTTCCTACTGCCATCACAG
>NC_051413.1:482778-482998 GCF_015228065.2 Penaeus monodon
AGTACACTGCAGTAATCTGCACACAAAATTAGTATGACCACAATATCACACCACTATCATCCCACTACCTCACATCACATAACCACTGTACATTCCACCATTAACTAATTGCTGGGTTAAAAATTGCTCTACAGCTTCTCTTCCGAGGTGTGAAAGCAGCATGCAGATTTCCCTCCAAAGCATTTGGTGTGTGCAACCGGGCCGGCTCACGGGCTACATT
>NC_051413.1:483743-484627 GCF_015228065.2 Penaeus monodon
AAGAGCACACAACAGAGACCTGGCAAGATATGCAAAATCTGGATGGTGAGTGATTACCTTGCCCTCTGCTTGACCCTTCAAATTCTTCCAGCCAATCAGCTCTTGCCACTGTATTCCACATCGAGTCAAGTGACAAAAAAGCATGTGAATCAGCCAAAGAAGAATACATGAAGTCAAAAAAGGGCTGAGCATTCTTCCTCTATGCTTTCTCTTCTTGTCATTCTTCTTTATCTTATCTCTATTTTCTGCTCTTTCTTCCCTCTTCTTCTCTCTCTTCCTTGTTCTTTTTTCTTATTTGCCTCTTCTTTTCTTCCATTTTTTGTATACTGACACACACAACTTGGAAAATAGTCTATCATAAAGGCATACAACCATGATGGGCATAGTCATCACCAACGTAAATACTGGAGCGTGTCATGACGCCTATAGGTGTGCTTGTCATGATGGACAGTTTTCCATGACACCTATAAGCGTACCCATCAAGAGGAGGTTAAATGTTGGTGTAGCAGTGACACCAAACAAGAGGAAGCAGCCCATATTTCTTTGAAAGCTCAAGTCTATTCCATTTTCACCACAGTTGTTCCTCTTCTTAAATCCCTGGCTATCCCCCTGTAAGTGTGTGTATGATACATTTAAAGTACCATCATCTTCTATGTTCCACAATTCACTAAGACAGTTAACTTTCCAGTTTTTTTTTCTGTTACCATGTTTATTGTGTAATTGTGCATAAAAAAGATACCAGATCTTAATTCTACCAACCATTCCAATAAAGACTTTATTAAACAGACCATAATGAACTAAGCAGTGGGAATGTCCCATGGAGCCTGGGATTCAGTCTCAACTTATGTCCATCAACTTCATTTACTTGATGTATCACCATGGTG
>NC_051413.1:485146-485211 GCF_015228065.2 Penaeus monodon
TATGCATAACATTCCAAATCATTTCTTCAATATATATTCATAAAACCAATATACTCCCATTTCTC
>NC_051413.1:485247-485779 GCF_015228065.2 Penaeus monodon
GCATGGCAAGAAGGTTTTAAAGGTTCATTGAGAGACTACAGCAAACAGACAAAAGAAAACATCATACCTGTTTGGTGGAAATTACGGTTGCAATGGGTAGCCCCGTGTAGGCTACTCCACAAACCAGGTCATAGTCTGGGTTTGGTCGTTTGGCCCACATGAGCTCGGCAACCGTCTCCTGTTGGACACAGCGAGGATTAATCAGTCTTCAGAAGAACAGAAATAAGATTCATAAGAAAAATCAGATCATTGATCAATACATTTGTAGTATGTGGTAACCATTTTGATAATTAAGGGCTGTCTAAATCACTGTTGAATGACCTTTGTGACTGCAGATAATCAGAGAACTATAAATTCAGATAACTATGAATGACATATTCTAGATATATACATAACCTTACAATTGAAAGCAAATTAATCATGATTACTAATGATGTCTAGCACATTATACAACTTCAATATTTTATCAAATAACTGTGATATCAAGACAGTCCTTTATGCATCTACCTGCATCAGTAGATAAAAATCAAGG
>NC_051413.1:486069-486487 GCF_015228065.2 Penaeus monodon
ATAAATAACAAGCAATAACCTTTTGCATTTTGATTTCAACAAATGAAATCAAAACGCAAATTAAAAGGTAACCCCCAGAAATGCACAATAACTCTTGAAATAGAACAATCTCTACCCCACTTTATCAAGGAAAGTCTGGCGTCCTTCACTTCAGGATCTGGCCACGCTGTCCTGCCCTGCCTCAGCACCTTATTCTACCAATACGAGCACTGGTGTAAGATCAAATCAAGCCTCCACAGTGAGAACTAAAAGCTGATGCTGGATTTTAACAGTTTTTAACAGTTTAACAGTTTTTGATAGGAGGTCTAAGGACTTCAGACGGGGCATTCAGACTGCTCTTCATTTTATTTTCATTGTATTGGTGAAATGTGCAATCTACATTTAGCTTCATCATGTAAGATTTATACACATTAATACA
>NC_051413.1:489307-489397 GCF_015228065.2 Penaeus monodon
ACTCCATTATCAAAAATGAAATAGGGAGAAATATAATTAAGGATAATTATGATAAAAAATAATAGAGAGAGTAAAGGGCCAATGAACTGC
>NC_051413.1:489673-489812 GCF_015228065.2 Penaeus monodon
TGCGAATAAAGGAGGAGTAGAAGAGAGAGGAGAGAGGAAAAGGGCACAATACAGACAGGACAAGCAGATATACTTCGGCGTGAACTAGTTATACTAAAGAATAAAAAAAAGGCGTGATAACGGCGATTAACACCATGAT
>NC_051413.1:492044-493130 GCF_015228065.2 Penaeus monodon
ATAAAGAAACAAAGCAAAACCTAAATTAACATTCATTTAGGCCTACAAAAGTATGTCCATCGGGCGCTGGCCTGGCGACACCATAGGCCTATCAAAACCCCTTTTTACAATGCCTATGACCAAACACTTGCGTCACGGGGTTCTAAAATCCCATAAATTTTAACTACAGGAGAGGATTCTTGTGACATAACTTACGAAACAATATGATACATCGGCGAAAATCTTTGAAAGAAGAAGATGATACATTTCCAGATATCAACGTTCTGTGGTTTGTCTTTCAAAGAGTTTCAGGCACGAATTGTTGCTTTTAAATGTGATTAGATTAATAATAAGTGAAATTAATAAACGGATCTTATCCATTTATGATAAAAAAAAATTATATATAACGAACCATACCTAGATTTTATTACACGAATTAAAAATAAAAAAACATACCCGAAACATTATGAAATTCGTGGTGTCGACGCACTCCTCGTACGGAATATTAATGTAAAACACGAACAAACACATTAATACCCAACAAACACAGCTTCACAAACCCAAACCAGAGAACATAAAACAACGAAAACACAAATAAAGACACAAATTAGACGGAAATAAAGACGAAAAATAAATAAAAATAACAAAACCGCCTTGATGGCAACACCACAATCGAGGAAAGGATCACCATTACAATAAATAATAAAAAAAAACACGATTTAAACCCCTTTCTTTGCTCTATCACGCACACCATACAATCCCTCCACAATCCAGGCATGTCATGACAACCAAAAAATAAATAAACCACAAGGAAATCAACCAGAAATACACAAAAAAGAGGAAAAATAACAACCCACGATCCACATTTCCTGGAAAATAAAAAGGCAAGATCAGGACACGCCGGGAACAGACTCTCTCTCTCACTCTTCATGCCCAAATTACCATGATTTTCGGGTAGGAGATGATCATGCGCAGGTCGAAATAGATGGGGGACTGCATGCCGCTCTTTAAAGTGAAGTTGCCAAACTTGACGACGCCGATCCGGTGCAAATCCACGAGACATTGTTCCAGGAGGTCGCGGTGCGCCATCCTCTCTCTCCGGCGGCC
>NC_051413.1:494022-494469 GCF_015228065.2 Penaeus monodon
TTCTTTGTTTGTTTGTTTTCATTTTGTTTATTTATTGGATTTTTTTTGTTATTTGCTTCTTATCTCTCTAAAATGTGAAGGATGTGCATCTAGTATTTTGTGTCTTTGTTTTCTGTGCGTGTATATCTATGTTGGATTTTTGTTTGTTTGTTCTTTATTTGTCTGAAAAGTGAACGGATTTTGCCTTGTATTTCATCTGTGTTTGTTTTCTTTAATTCTTTGCTTTTATTTGTTGTGTTATTTAATTGTTTTTTAAGGATAATATTTCGTTATTTTTATATTTAGTTTTTAATCATTTATTTACTTTTTTTTTCTAAGATTAAATAATCGTTTCTTCATCTTTCGTTTCCTGTAATTATTTACTTTTCTTCATACATCTAAAAATTACATTGTTCTGAAATTACACAATATTCTCTCACAAGATAGTAGAAACACTGGTTATCTTAG
>NC_051413.1:495235-495800 GCF_015228065.2 Penaeus monodon
TCGTTATTTGGATTATGTTGTTCTTGTACTCAAAGGCATTCTTTTTTATTCCATATATTACAATCCTTAGTAGACATGGTTAACAAGTACTGCTCTGTTGCGCAATAAATGTCGGGCATTGACCTTTTAATAGAATAGGATCCAATTCTGTCTTTATTGGAGATCGCCACTCTTCTGTTGACAAAAAAATAAGGATGCTTCTGCTGACTTTTATTCCTATACTACCCTTAAAGGAATCAAATTCTCCTTGTACCCACTTATGAATTCATTCACGCAATGCGCTTATAGTTTTTTCTTTGCCTCTAGAAATATAATAGTATATATTATTTAGTAAAACTACGAGTTTAAACATTTTTTTACTAGCGATATACAGCAACTACCACGAGACCTGCTTAAGTGAGCCAAAGCGGCATCACTGGGTTTAAATCAGCGCTATGAAAGATGCTATGGTGTCACTGTACATCGCCTCTTTGTAAATATTATTGTTTATCTGTTTCCCTTTGTTTTTTTGTTCTCAAAAGGTGTTTGAGTTCAAGTGATTGTTGTATTGATTGATGTGAAAGAG
>NC_051413.1:496531-497260 GCF_015228065.2 Penaeus monodon
AACTAACACGAAAGTTTATAAGCACTGGTATGAATAAAATACGAATACTAATAGTAAAGATAATTACCCGATATAAAATAAAGATATTTATACTGATGACGAAAGCCAGTGATGGAAATAACAATGACATTATGAAGGAACAATAGATGATACACGAAATTTTATCTGAACAAATGTATCTTACTAATACACTTTTTTCCTTATGTTGCCTGTTGCTACGTGTCCATTTCTTTGTGTGTGCATTTGTATTGTTATCGGCTTTATCACATTTCTGCTCGTTATCCTCCGTACTATCGCATTTTTAGAAATCTTCATTTGATTATTATTTGCATTATTGCTTGTCATAGTAGTGCTATGATTTCTTAATATCGTTATTTTCTTTTTGATCATGATTCAGCTTTTCGGTTTTTCATATTTATTAAAATAATTATTGATGATCCTGTCTTTCGATGTATAATGATTACTGTATGCCAAAACTGAAATCGAATATTAAGACAATAAAGAACCATTTTTTAAAAAGAAAACAACGGAAAATACAACGTAAAACGCACGGATTTTTTTGGTATAGGGCTGTATCCCCCCTGGAAGGATTTTTTTCCACCCTCCCTTAAATCCGCCTCTTGTGGTAAGTGTTTTTGCGCCGGTATCCCAACGCACACACCCGGATGAGGATGTGCTCGAGCGGGAGGGTCGTCTGCTCCTATGCATGCTCGCCGAGACTTTGATACA
>NC_051413.1:497645-498005 GCF_015228065.2 Penaeus monodon
TCCTTAAGGGCTGAATACCTACTTTCTACTCGGGTAATTGCCCTCTCACTTCGTGCAAAGTAATTACAGGGCCATATAATTCACTTTCGCTAAATACCTGCTTTCTGCTCGGCTAATTGACCTCTCAGTTTGTAGCAAGTGATCACAGGGTGTGAAAATCCGAGTTCGCCGACTTAGCCAGCTTACCACAAGAGGTACAGGTAATCACAGGGTATTTTGCGTTGGCGTGCGACCTCCAGAGCTTGTCTTTCTCCGCCACATTTGCACAGATGCAATAAGTGACTTATACGTGTGATAGTTGCTCATAACGCATTTGAATAATGAATTTACTCGTGCACCAGTCAGATGAATATATTGAAA
>NC_051413.1:498076-498412 GCF_015228065.2 Penaeus monodon
TCCATGGTTAAGAAATAGTCAGATGATTATCGCAAGTCTTTCCCTTTGCGCAGATGTAATAAGTGACTTAAGCATGCGATAATTGATCATAACGCATCTGCATAATGAATTTACTTGTGCATCAGGCAAATGAATATATTGAAATTAACTATTGTGCGCAATCACTTGTAAGCAATTATTATACATCCCAATCAAAAGATTAGAAAACTCGATCATATATTTTACAAAGAGTATGAAAAGAATGTATTTACTCTGATAGATATTAGTAATCTAAGTCAGTAACTAAGTCACATGGTCTAAGGGATATATAGTAGATACCTTGAAGAACAGACCTAA
>NC_051413.1:498740-499022 GCF_015228065.2 Penaeus monodon
TTGCGTAAGATATAATTATTCACTATGTCACGCATTATATTTTCAACAAATAAACTGCCTGTCTTTATTATCCTTTCTCTTACATGCTTAGCATTTGTCCCTATCACCTTTCATCTAATACAGGTGATGAAGAAGACACGACGCTGCCCCCCTTTGTGAAACAATTTAACCAGGGCGGGCGACCCATGTGATAGAGGCGGGACATTTTCCTTTGGATAGCTATTCATGTAAGATCTCTAGGTCACTAGAATAACCATTTGATGTTTTTTTAAGCCCTCGCGA
>NC_051413.1:499439-499692 GCF_015228065.2 Penaeus monodon
ATTTACTATTGATATTTTCTTATACATTTTTGTTTAATATTTTCTTAAACCAAATTTGCGACAACCGTGTTTTTTTTTTCCTGGTTAGAATGTTCTCATGCAAAATATTAAAAATAATGGTGGTTACCTTTTCTTGCTGTGCGTCTGCATTAGACATTCCGTTTTTTTCTTCAAGAGCAGTAAAGGCGCATGTATCTATTTACTGATATACTCCTAAACGATGATGAAGATTTGATTATATGCGGTTTTTCTC
>NC_051413.1:500266-500344 GCF_015228065.2 Penaeus monodon
TTGTGAAGAGAACATAAGGATCTTATAGAACCTGAAAATAAGAACTCACATGTGATTGCAGTACACGATAAACTCAAA
>NC_051413.1:502116-502373 GCF_015228065.2 Penaeus monodon
CGAGTGCACAGATTGTCATAAATTCCCTTGCAGTTGCATATTACACATACCGAAGCTCTCAGCCAACACAGGATGTTCTTTGATAAAAACGAAGGAATCGGACGGGAAATTTTTACCGACGGTTGGAAAGCGCTTATCAAAACAAGTGAATTACGTATTACAGCGTCCAGTAATAATAAAAGGTGGCATTGGAACGCAAGTGGATGCAGAATCCGTTCTTGGATTCCATTGTGGAATTAGATAAATTGTTAGGAAAG
>NC_051413.1:502408-502638 GCF_015228065.2 Penaeus monodon
GGTGGGAAAAAAAGTGATGATAACTTAAAATATCGGAGGGAAAAATGCAAAAAAGAGAAAATGTATAGAAACTTAAAAAAAAAGGTTTTGGGCGTAAACGAGAGGGGGAAAAAGGAAAGAAAGAAAAAATAAGTATATGTTGATTTTCTTCCATTAATGTGAAATTGATTTTTAGTTAACTTTTAATTTTCTACTATCATCTAAAGAAAATCTTATTCGTTCTTTTGCCA
>NC_051413.1:502703-503455 GCF_015228065.2 Penaeus monodon
TAGTAATATTTTGACTTACGTGAAACCTGAACGAAATGTAGAGAGTATAACGCGAAAATTTATTTTTATTCATGATAAAACGAATGATAACGAATAATAATGCAGCTTTGTATAGTAAAGAATGGTGTATAAATAAGAGCAAACAGAAAAAACAGACAAGCCATATGGGATTAAGCACCTAAATATTCTTGCACGCACAACCTGGATTTATTTATAGAAGATTCATCACAAAATCGTAATTATAATTTCTGCGGAGTGTTTTGAGAAAACCTCTATATTTTTTTTCAAGATTTTCATAATATAATAAGAAAATGTAAATAGGCATCCAAAGTCATATATAACGAAAAGAAAGAAAGAGGGTAACTGAAGTAAAGTAAATGGATGTTGTGGATGGATGTTGCAATTGTTGTCTGTTGCAATGCAGTGGGGAAATCCAGATGAAGAATCGCTAGAGTTGCAACAACAGCTGAGCAGACAAATAACGGATTTAGATAGGATTTTCATTCCTAACCCTTTCTTATTTTTGTTTATATATTTTGTCTATACTTCTAAAATTATGCATTGAATAACATATAATGTTGATATTAATGATGTTATTGAGTCTTGCAAAACCAACAATATCTTATGAATAATTAGAATTGTTAATTCATTTTAAAAAAGCATATTAGGAGTAGCCACGTATCCCTTGAAAATCTCTGGTATGAGAAATTCTGCTTTAAACATTTATATTAACATAGGGCAGTGTTCAGGAT
>NC_051413.1:504718-504948 GCF_015228065.2 Penaeus monodon
ATTGTGACCGGAGGCGAAAAAACTCGAAAATATCCAGAATGTCAAAGAAATGCCGTCATGCCATTATCGTCAGCTCTATAACTAATGGCTTATGTGAGAATGACATTAATAGCCGACTTTTTGAGCTTACAGACCGGGGAAAGTCGCTCAGCTGACATGAACGAGGCAGAGGTGACGAGAGTTGACTGACAATACATGGATTGAAATGAAGCTGACGATATAATGTTTTG
>NC_051413.1:505000-505498 GCF_015228065.2 Penaeus monodon
TTTCAGGGCAAGGGCGTTTTATTAAGACGAATAGTTCGTGTTTATTCATTATTTATTAGGAAAATGTTGACAGTTTGAGGTTGTGAAATACGAGTCAGAGGGTCGGAAAGTTTCGAAAATTTGCTCGATACGGAAGAGTTTTTTATAATTGAACAATCTCTTTCGGTTGTTCGATGGCGTGCTCAGACGCACGCATATTACAAACTACGAGAAAGTTAAGAGAAAATTACCAGGAGACGACTACTATAGGCGCAATCTCCATGAAAAAAAAAAAAAAACAGAAATTTTCATAGAAGTTCATAACATGGGTTGCAATATCGACCCGCAGTGCAAGTGCATTATCGGTAACACCATGCGTGCAAAACGGTCTAAGAAGGTATTACGTATGATAATTGAGCTAAAATCTAAAAAAAAACCGATTTGGGAATTCGCTAGACATTGAGAAAGGGAGAAAGTTGAAGAAGGAAGTCCATAATGAAAAAATTAGGACCAAGGAAC
>NC_051413.1:505730-505993 GCF_015228065.2 Penaeus monodon
CCAGGAACAACGTGTATGAAAAGCGATATAAATAATGATAAGCAACTGCCCTTTGCTGACGATCCTGGAACTGATACCATCAGTCATAATTCACGATAGCGATATGAAATATATAAACACAACGGCGATTATTTTAGTAAACGTGATTAAGCATTCCGTGTTTTTTTTTCTTTAAATATAAAGAATTATTAACCCAGTAACCTAGTTATATGATGATTAATAACAAACTGTGACGCAAAGGGATCTGGTAGGCTGATTAATAG
>NC_051413.1:508570-509156 GCF_015228065.2 Penaeus monodon
CTCATATCACTCACCCCCCCCCACAGACAAGCAACTCGTGAGAAGAGACAATAAAGAAAGAGGAATAGGCAAAACTGATAATTTTTTCTGCTTATTCCCATCTTCGTATTGAGAATCCACTTACAAACACACAAGGGATCTTCACTATAAAAAAGAATCTACAACTAACAAGGGATCTTCACTATAAAAAAAAATCTACAACTAACAAGGGATCATCACCATAAAAAAATCTGCAACTAACTAACAAGGGATTATCACTATAAAAAAAGATCTACAACTAACCAACAAGGGATCTTTAATATAAAAAAAAATCCTCAATACAAGAACACAAGAACATAAGAACATTTAAGAACGTAGGAACATTCCCAATATACGCCTCCTTGATAACTCAAATAACTTAATCTTATCGTGAAGAACGTGTTGGCGGCGTGACGAATGAAGACAAATTTAAGGCACTGTTTGAACACGTGTTTTTTTTTTATATCTCTAATCTCTGTTATAAAATAACAACAACACATGACAAATTCCGGTGCCGATGATTCCGTCTAGAATATTGCACAACGTAAAAAAAAATATGTTTTAGTTG
>NC_051413.1:509880-509946 GCF_015228065.2 Penaeus monodon
CTGACTTTGAGTCTTTTATTGTTAAAGAAATTAAAAGACTGTGTCAAAACTTTATCTGTTGGTATT
>NC_051413.1:510428-510609 GCF_015228065.2 Penaeus monodon
TCTCAAAATCACATGACTGAAATACAAGTCTGTTTACAAACACTGCTCGGCCGTCTATAAATACATATATATCTCGATGACCATGACTGCAAGGCAAGGCATCGGGTGGGCGGGTCCAGTTAACACGCGGAGTAATGCGTGGGCGTGAATTTTGCTTTTAATAATTTAAGGAGACATGAAG
>NC_051413.1:510943-511143 GCF_015228065.2 Penaeus monodon
CTTAGCGTAGTAATTATATAAATTCGCTTCAGATTAAGTATCCTCTTGTAATTACGTCTTATTTCATCGCATCAGATAAACTTTGGACAATGAGGGAGATAATGCGTTTCAATTTACGTAACTTTACGATAGTTTCCGTTCCCTCAACAGAAAACGGTGAAAGCTCTGCAGACATCAATGGAAATCTTTTGCTTCCTGTC
>NC_051413.1:511249-511716 GCF_015228065.2 Penaeus monodon
GTAGGTCGTATATCTAAACAATCAGTTAGGTTTACTGTATAACATCCTCGTGAATTTAAACATATTTTACCCCTAATCTTTTCCTAATATACTGAATGAATTGTTTCAAAAAAAAAATTCATTTACTTTAATCAGTTGTTTTGCATTTTGTTCACAGTCAAATTATAAAATTTTCGTTTTTGTTTACACCTTTTCACTTGACAAACACAAACACAAAAAAAGAGAAAAAAGATGGAAATTGCCCCTATAAAATTCTAAACGTTTTGGTACCTGCGATCATTTTTATGACTCATTAAGTTTTCCTCGTGTTTTATTTTATTTATCATGATTTTCCTTTTAGCGAAGGAAATTGGTAAAAATAGACACAAACCAATTATGACTATAATAATTATTATAATAATACTTATAAACACAAACCAAGTATGCTTATATTAATCATCCTTATAATCATAACAAAAACACGTGAA
>NC_051413.1:511745-512389 GCF_015228065.2 Penaeus monodon
ATACTCTGATATACTAATACTGAGGCACAACATGGACAAGCAGTATTAAGTATATAATTTAAATCTTATCCTTCAACCTTCTGTTTATCTGGTTACATCTTTCAAGCCGCTATCTGTTCTTTTATTATCAAAACATCTGCAAGTTGAGATATGTCGGTATACTAGAAAGAATCACATTTGACTGGTTAAATGTTGGTTAGATTATAACTACCGCCAAGGGGATGTGGTGTTGATTTGAGTAAAGGTCAGAGTCCACTTTTTTTTTTTTTTTAACTGCTGCAAAACGTATATGTTTTCGAATTGGCTTATTTCCTTTCTTCTCACGGACATATAAATAGAAAATGCATATATATATACACCAATTGTGTGATTTTTTAAAAATTTTGGTGTTGGTAAAGATTAACACGCTCTGAGTATCTGTTAGTTACTACTGGAATGTATGCACACTTTTTTGAAATCTGTAATTATAGCATAACTGTTTAATCAGTCTTCAGTTCGGATTTTTTTTTTGTGGCCCATAAAGTGACGACATCGATATGTAAATTAATTCTTAGAATCCCATTTTGATAGGATTTTTTTATGCTTCACATTGGCATTCCCTTAATACCCGAAGAAAAAAGAAAATCCGAATGGCAAATCGTATT
>NC_051413.1:512415-512896 GCF_015228065.2 Penaeus monodon
TACAGGAAAGCCTTGTATTTGGTATTGAAAAAAAATTGGCCAATTATCTAAATCTGAATTATAAACCATGGGGAGGGGGATATCTCTGTAACTGCTTCTTTGTTACTAAAACACCCATTTCATAGTTTATCTTTCCATAACATCATGGGAAGACGCTAAAAGAAGCTAATGGAAAGTTCCCTTATTGTTATTAATTGTTAATGAGAGGGGGATACTAACCCAAACAGTTTCGTCTCTCAGCGGTCCAATCACCTGCGTCTTGCCTTGGCTACCTTATAAACTTCCATCCCCTTTCGACACTCGCTTCTCCGTGTATTAAAAGAACATAGATATGAAATACAAAAAAAAAGAGGAAAAAGCCTCATTGTTGCTCCCTTCGCAATGGCGCAACTCTGACCGAAAGATATCACCTTTTTTTTCGATGCGCAATACGTGTGACTCACAAGACGCGCGGCGAAGCTACTGATACAGGCGGGAGGTG
>NC_051413.1:513784-513916 GCF_015228065.2 Penaeus monodon
CAACGAGCATACTGAGTGT
The DNA here is from genome assembly GCF_015228065.2 of Penaeus monodon. Classification (NCBI taxonomy): domain Eukaryota; kingdom Metazoa; phylum Arthropoda; class Malacostraca; order Decapoda; family Penaeidae; genus Penaeus; species Penaeus monodon. Next base: position 513,804 of record NC_051413.1, read on the forward strand.
TGTCAGTATACGCTGTACGTTTGGGAACACGCTGAGCGCCTGAAAATTTAGGTCACTCTTTTATACGTAGCCTTATTTTGGTCTGAGAGTCATTATCCTTTTTTTCCCTTCGA
>NC_051413.1:514293-514396 GCF_015228065.2 Penaeus monodon
GCGGGTTACTCTTGTCAGATTATACATCGTAGATATCAGATAAAACATTGTCCAAAAATCGTTTGTGAATAATAGTCGGATATGATCGAGGAAGGAAGTTCGA
>NC_051413.1:514917-515175 GCF_015228065.2 Penaeus monodon
ATCATAAAACAAAACACATCAGTGCAAGAAATTATCTGTAATATCGAATACATTAATATCTATATATATCATTATCAGTTTGATAGATCAATGAAAAAAAAAACTAAAAATTCCTAAAGAAAATACATTATCTATATATCGTTGCTATTTTATAATCAAAAATATGTTCTTTAAAAATGCTTTAAATATCATAAAAGTCAAAATCATCATCCATCGTCATTATTTTGTTGGATCCCTTATATAAAAAAATGATTGGTT
>NC_051413.1:515271-515395 GCF_015228065.2 Penaeus monodon
GGGGGGGGGGGAGGGAAAGGACTCTTGTGTAGGAATGAATATCTGATTTATTCGTTGTGGATTTAAAGTTGGTTTTACGGCCTGATATAATCATTTACGTAATTATGGTATGTTCTTATGTGAT
>NC_051413.1:515860-515949 GCF_015228065.2 Penaeus monodon
GATTCCATTGCAGCAACGAAAAGCACCTGTGTATTATTATCATACTATCTGATAAGCAGGAGGAGTTTGCGTTACTATGACCTCAGTGT
>NC_051413.1:515988-516351 GCF_015228065.2 Penaeus monodon
TTTGCATTAAAAAGAGAAAGTTATTTCAGAGATCGGTTTACTCGAAGGCAGACCGTTAAACCGCCAGGGACTCCGTTTGAAATTCAAATTTTCGTTTTTTTTTCTCGAAAATTGAGAAGTCGTTTTTTTCCGTTTTCTTCTTTGGACGAGAGAGTGAGAGGAAAGAAAAAAGTGGATAAGAAGAAGAAATAAAGCAGAGTAAAGGGAAAAGAATGGAGTGAACAACAGAGAATAAGGAGGAAATCAATTAAAAGATAAAAAGAGCAGAAAAAGGAGAGAAGAAACCATAATAGAAAAGCGAAAAAAAAACGAGGCTGATTCTCCAAACAAGCAGAAAGAGATAAAAACAATCAAGCAAGCAGG
>NC_051413.1:516384-516578 GCF_015228065.2 Penaeus monodon
TATATTGAAATGGGCCACAAACTCGGAGAAATTCCTGTGGAGGTGGTTGACTTAGTGCAAAGCGAAGGCGAGGAAAATGTGAATGGAATTTGTCTCGAAAATACAGGCCATTTCTCCCCCACTTTTGGGCGAGAGCCACCTGTTGGCAATGGATGTAAGTGCTTTCCTTTCTTAGTGAGTGGGGACTGTGATCA
>NC_051413.1:516917-517002 GCF_015228065.2 Penaeus monodon
ACGTTACTCTAACGCTTCATATATGTATTGTATTTGGCACAGCTTTTAGTTTAAACATGTTAATAAAAATCATTATTATAACTAA
>NC_051413.1:517186-517428 GCF_015228065.2 Penaeus monodon
CAATCACCGTTAAATTACATTATATTTATCCTCAAAAAATATATAACGAAGCTCTCTCGATCTCCCACAGAATTCCCTTTCCTCGGAGGCAACATACAGCTTTATATCGCATGTCTATGACGGACTAAACATAGTGACGCCTCGACGCAGATTACGGCGATTCTCCTGACGTGGCTGACGAAGCTCTTGCTACGCCTTCAGGCTGATGTACCGACGCTGGTGTAACTGGTGGATTTACGGCT
>NC_051413.1:517457-517657 GCF_015228065.2 Penaeus monodon
ATTTTGCTGTGAGTGATGGCGTAGTTTTGAATTCTTCGGGACAGACGGAGGGGAAACGAGCGTAGAGAATTTTTTTCCCCTGGTTATTCGCTGTTATAATATGAGCTATTTTAGAAAGGTGAATGTCATTTTTGGTTGCTGTACTAATGAAGGAGTGAATAAATGATAAAGAAATCAAATATCTTTGTTGTATCTTATGC
>NC_051413.1:518541-518607 GCF_015228065.2 Penaeus monodon
AATAGTAATGATAGAGGCAATAAAAAGAGAAAAATTATATGAATGATAGAGATACGGAAAAAACTT
>NC_051413.1:519439-519591 GCF_015228065.2 Penaeus monodon
ACAACATATAAAAAACTCATTATTAGTTTTTTTTCGTTGGGTTTACTTTTTATCACTTGCCGTATCTTATCTATGTCTTTATCACTATTTATCACACCTCGTAGAACTTAGAAAAAATAACAGGCAGACTCCCTGTGGCTTTGTTATTGTTC
>NC_051413.1:520024-520520 GCF_015228065.2 Penaeus monodon
GCAATTACACACTTTTCTGTATTTAATCGAAAATAATGCCAATTGAGTCTCAAATATTTTTAAAAAACAAGAAACGACGCATCTTGTTTTTTACTTTTTTTTTTTTTCGTTTTCTTTGTTCTCGTCTCGATTATTATCTCGATGGATATTTTTTTTTTGATTTAATTTTTGCTCGATTAATGTTTGTTTGTTTGTTTTCCTGTTTGTTTGTTTATTTGTTTACTTTTTCCCTTCATTTATTGACTTTCTTTGTGTCTCTTCTTGCAATTCGTTTTGTTTGTTCATTTATTTAATAATTTGTTCATCTGTTTACCTATTTTTTCACATATTTATTCATTCCTTCTTTCGTATGTTTGAGTATTTATTTATTATTATTTTTTATTTCTTTATCAATTGTTTTGTTTTCGTAATCAAATTGGTGACGTCACAGTGGTTCGATTTGAATTGCGTTGATGATAAAAATGATACGTATTGGTTATGCTGTTTCCGTATTCGC
>NC_051413.1:520964-521093 GCF_015228065.2 Penaeus monodon
CTGCCTTCCTTCCTTCCTCTCTCCATCCTCTTCCCCTCTTCCCTACTTCTCTTCATCCTCCCTCCTCTCTTTCTTCCCCTCCTTTATTCCTGTCTCTCATTATATGACGCTTCAAAAACGTATCTCATT
>NC_051413.1:521286-521577 GCF_015228065.2 Penaeus monodon
CTGAAAATTCAGCCCAGCATTACGCCATCTAAACGCTTTACGATGAACACAATATATTTTTCCTATGACAAGGAAACCTCGCCGTAAATTATAACAATAACAATCTAGCTTTTTCGAAAATAAAATCCAGATACATTGATACTGTATCAGATCGTCTACAGCAACTACAGTGTCTTCTTTTCCCAAGCAATATATCTTATCTGTACATGTTTATTTGATGCGCCACCGTTTATGTGACGTCGAGTGATATTTGAGAAGAGTGATATCAGAGGCGACGAAGAGAAAGACAGC
>NC_051413.1:523125-523474 GCF_015228065.2 Penaeus monodon
CGTATTGCGTGTCTATACACAACAGTGAAAATAACGCCACCTTTCTTAACAGCGCTGCGTAGTGCGGTTACATTTTCGAACGGTGATAATAATGCCGTTCTATCTTCTTTGTGCGTAACTGGTTCATAGCTTATAAAACACACATATAAACTGGATTCGCAGGAAACGTGTACACCTCCCCCCCCCACACACAACTCAAAGACCAAGGAAAAAAAATCAGAAAAATCGAAATCTGAGAAAGTCTTTAGTTATTTGCCATCAAGTGCAAGTGCCATGCCTCCTCTCTGTTCCATATGAATCCGTCTTTTTAGAACTGAATATCCATAGTGTCTTCGAGTGTAGCGATGTA
>NC_051413.1:523508-523645 GCF_015228065.2 Penaeus monodon
GGGGGGGGGAGACACCTGAAGACCTAATCGAGGAGGCCTTTTTAATGAAAAAAAAAAATCCTCCTTTTTTTGAAAATGCGAAAATGGTTTATTAAACGGAATTCAACAGTCGGTTTGTGATTCTTATTTTTCCTCAC
>NC_051413.1:523684-524013 GCF_015228065.2 Penaeus monodon
TTGAAACTAAATAGGGCTTGTTATAATCAATCCCTGTATTCTAAAGTATTTTTTTTTGACTAATAAATACCTAATTCTTTTTTTTTTGTGAAGTATTGCATTTAAATCAATCGCAATCTTTTGTTTCTTCTTAAGTTTTCAAGATAATTATCATTTGCTAACCTGACTGTATTGCACGATATACAAGTAAAGAAAAAATTAAAATGGATTTTACTCAGTGAGTTTACTGTCTTAGGTAATTCTGATCTTTACTTATTATGAAAGAACGAAAGTGGAAGGAAGTGATTTATGCCAATGGCAATAGATTAACAGAAACTCATTTTCCCTGA
>NC_051413.1:524725-524959 GCF_015228065.2 Penaeus monodon
AAATCTGGTGTGGAATACAATATTTTGATAACCACCTGTAAGTTTACAAACTAGTACAAAGTAGACAATACAGAGTTTTCTTATCTACGTTTGAATTGGCCAACATATCTAACATAAATAAGAATTAAAACATAGATAACACTTCAAGAAATATATACATATTCAGAGGGAAAATATATTAATTTTCTCACGATGTTTCATTGTTGAGAAAATGTTTTTATTGCTCAAAAATGC
>NC_051413.1:524988-525371 GCF_015228065.2 Penaeus monodon
AATAAACATAAAATAGATTACGTGTCAAGAAAGTCACATATTATTCACAGATTTTTTTTAAAAAGATTAAGTTCTAATTCGGTCAAGAATATAACATTGATGTGTTTGGGCTTTGTAAGCAATATAACATCGGTACTGTAGTTCATTATGAAAGTTTCATTCATTATTTCCTCGGTTAACGAATGTTTTTTTCTTTTAGAGAAATGTAGTAATAGAGACAGTAAATATCCGTCTATTGAAATCAGAGACGGTGCGTGCTAAATACTGCGTAATCTACATTTAGTGCCATTATGTGCGTGGTTCTTTAATCATTTTAATATACCTGGACTCGTAAAGTAAGATTGTGAATTGAATTTTTTTTTTATCAAGATGATGGTAGCGAC
>NC_051413.1:525392-526379 GCF_015228065.2 Penaeus monodon
TTTGATATTAGCTGTTCATTATTAGCTGATAATTAAGACTATAACTGGACTTTTCTTTCTTTAAATGATGACAGTGATTCAAAGAAGAAAAGACCGTTTAACATAACCCGTTCATGCTGTTGGTTATCAGAGTATTTTTGAGCACGACGTTCTACACTCACTCCCTAGTCATAGCATTTAACTAGACCTCGTTATCAAGCAACACCCAGCAATATTTGAAAATTCAGATCTGTGTACCTGTTCATCTCAAGCTCTATTAGAAGTAATTGCAACATAGGCTACGGAAAATTCAACAGAAGAGAGCTAAGGGTTAATGGTCAGTAGTTAAATAAATGTGATAGTCTTCAAGGATATATAGCACTAACAGAAAAAAAGTAAAAACGTTCTTGCTGTAAACGTTTCTGTGGAAAGTGAAACAGCTGACATTTACGCCCAACTTCAGTAAGAAAAGTTTACACTCAAACTCAAACAGCAACGTCTTCAGTCTGTCGAGGATGAGAACAGTTTAATATTCACATAAAAACACATGGAGAGGCATGTACACTGATGTCTAAATAAGCCAAGGAAAATAAACACACCACGTATTGTATTAACGTAACTTCCTTGGGGAGAGAGTGTTCATGGGGTCCATATGACTCGCGAAATACTGTACGTAGAGGTTTGTGACATGGATACTAAATCAACACGTGATCTCTTTTGGTGAAATACTACATTTGAAGTTTATGCGACACGAAAACTAAAATAAATATATCTTTCGACTTTGTGACACAGGGACTAGACTTAATGCTATTTTGCTCTGGTATCTCGCGACAGCACTATGTGATTTCTGTAAATGTGATATTTGAAAAATCATCGGGTTTTCGGATACCATGGTACAGTTTTTCAGGTAATGGTAACTAATGTATGACTGATCGTCAGTTAAAACTATTCTCCACTGCCTTTCTGCAGGACATGATAATTTGTACGCAATCTGTATACAATCTATTT
>NC_051413.1:526465-526573 GCF_015228065.2 Penaeus monodon
TTATCAGCACTTTTTCTCACTTTGTTCTTGTCTGCCGTAAATAAACTGTTAATCACTTCACAATTGCTAACCTATATTGCACAACATGATTTTCAATAAGCAATCGCC
>NC_051413.1:526843-527533 GCF_015228065.2 Penaeus monodon
TGTAGTAAAAATGTTAAAAACAACAGCTCTATGATATATTTTCTTGCCTCGTCATAGATGAGTTTCTAAATTGATGGGTTGGTTTTAACCGTCTCTACTGGATATGTTTTATCGTGTTAGATTATTATTATTATTAATGTTTCTTTTGTATACCTACTGTGAAATTACCGAGAAAGAAATTTTACGTCGTTATGTTGTATCGTAGTATCTCTTAAAGTGTTATTGCTTGTTTCAGTATTTACTAACCTGTTGTTCGACCAATAATGCTATTTGACAAGATATTAAAAATGCGCTTCAGAATAGCACAGAAAAGATTAATCAATCGTATATTTGCTTTCAGTACGATTATGGTATTTGCGTTTTGTGCCTTATCCAAACCACGTTTTTGTTATGGGAATAATCTACGCCACATGTTTTGTTTATGAATGGGATTGTATAATGTCAAGGCCTTCAAACAAACAGAAATGTGTGGAAATAAACAGTCTAGAAAATAAACTGTTTTCCTTGGTCACATGTTCATTACGTTTACCATGATAAGATTAGGAAAAACTGATAGATGAGGCTTCATAACCCCAGAACAAAACACTCTCGCGCCATATTTTCTCTAGATCTCTTACTGACCACAACACTCTACGCCGCTGCAGCCGTCCTGGCTTTGATCGCTGTGGTATACCTAAAATTCTACTAATA
>NC_051413.1:527560-528596 GCF_015228065.2 Penaeus monodon
AAACCCTCTCTTGTTGTGAAATCGCTAGAGCCTCTGCACGCGCTGGTCTCTCGTCCTTTCTGCAAGCTGCCTCTTGGAATTATTTCTTCCGTGCGACTTTTCCTCCGCCATCGAGTGTTTTAGAGAGGCGCGTTTACATCCTAGTGTGAAGATGTCTCGCAGGATCGGAGTCGTCGTTGCTACTGCCGCCACCCTCTCCCCGCCGCCGCCCCCCCGAGTCCACGCCGCCGGAGGGAAGGAGTGCGCCGTGTGCAGGGCCGCCCACAAGACGCCCGCCCGCGCCCGCGACGCCACGAGGCCCAGGGGCAGCGGCGCCCTCTTCGTCAGGGCGTGAGGGACGACGGGGAAGGACGGTTCCTCTTTCGGACGCGTGGGCGCCGCGGCTCCCTGGTGATGTGCGAGGCGAGGGCGAGGTCGGGGGCGCCCTGAGGACTCCTCCAGGCCCCCGCAGGACTCGAAGGCGAGGGAGTCCTGGCGCTGCCGCCTCAGGGGGGGCGCGTGACCACTCTCACTCGGGGGCTTCCAGAAGGCAAGCTCCCAGAACCTACAACGCGATGAACGGCCAAAAATCCCGCTCACCCGACGGGCAAATACGTTTCGCAAATCCGTGAGGGAAAAGAAACCCTCACAGGACCTTGGGCGCGAGTCTCCGCCAAGGGCTTCCGAGGAGCGGTCCCTTTGCAGCTCCTCCTCCTCCCGAAGGATTCCTGAAAGAAGGGAAATCTGGCTTTTGAAGGCTGAGACGAGGACGTTCAGGAGTCCGGAAAGAAATCAAAATAGAGGTTTAAACTAAAGACGCAGTTTCTGATACCGATAAGGACTCCCATATCTAGGAGGTCCTATCTCTGTAGATACTGATACTAACCATAAAGAGACACGATAATATGATAAGCTCTATCAATAAACAACTTCGATGTATCAATTTTTCACTTCTTTAACACCTGTGTAAATTTGGAGATAAGATGATTAAATTCACTTTAAGATCAATATGTCTGTATTTGTCTTCCTTCTAAATTTCCTGAAGATATTCATGAGT
>NC_051413.1:529042-529189 GCF_015228065.2 Penaeus monodon
CATTACGCAGTAGGTAGATACTTTTCTTGTCTACGCAAAAATAGTTATATAAAGTTTCAAAATAACATCGCTTATCAGATAACATTCAACCTCGACATAAGAAAGAAAAGAAAAAAAGTTGCATATGTTTGTTTGTTTAAATGTGTA
>NC_051413.1:529478-529580 GCF_015228065.2 Penaeus monodon
TTTATGATCATAACACGAGTGGTTTATACCCTTGACATATAAAGGATATCTAACATGATGTGTCTTCCAAGAATTTATGATTAGTAATAACGGTGCATTCAA
>NC_051413.1:529661-529889 GCF_015228065.2 Penaeus monodon
TCATATGATTATTATTCCTCCTTATCACACACAATAACTTATCATCATCATTAGCTATCCACACTATAATTATAATCACCAACATTCCACGTGGTTGGTAGTTACGTAAGATTGTTATTGAACCAGGGAGTATGTGTCCGTAGAGTTTATGTGTTTATAGGCCTATGGACGACTGCGCATGAGGGCGAATTCTGGAAATTCATTTTTTACGATTTTGATTTACTTTGC
>NC_051413.1:530258-530824 GCF_015228065.2 Penaeus monodon
GATCTAAATAAACAAATCATAAATATACATGAGATAATTAAATCTAATAGGTTATTAATAATCTAATAGGTTATTTTAGGTCCTTCCCTGTCCGCTTAAAAACACACGAGCAAGGAAAGCCAATTTATTTTTCTCTTAAAAAAAGAGGAAAATTTAAAAAAAGAAGTGGAAAACGTGCTTAAAATAAAAAAATATGAGCAACGTGAAAGTATATTCTCCTTCACAGAAATATGAATAACAAATTACTTCCGTGAAAATCATGAAATGTAGTAAAAAAAAACATGAATAAGTTAAATAAAAAGAATATTGACGTGTATATTCTAATCCACAAATATATAAACATCGTTTTTTAAAAAGAATTTGCATCCATAAAATATACCATGAAATATATATTAAAAAGAAATAAAAAAATCCCTTTGAAGAGAGAGAGAGAGGGAAAAAAAACTAATATATTTGGAACTATTTAAAACAACATAAAATTCACGTTCAAATTCAATAAAAAAAACGACACGATCACGTCTATATTCTTATTCACAAATAAGAAAAAAAACTTCATTTACAACCAC
>NC_051413.1:530953-531206 GCF_015228065.2 Penaeus monodon
GATCACGTGACCTCCGCGACGCTTCTTCCAGGACGAAGGCGATTTTCCGGATCGGTCTCCCTTTATCCGAAAACATCCGCCTGTCGGAGCCCCTCATCCGGCCGCTGGTGCTGCAAGAGACATCCACAATGCCTCCGAAGTTTGATCCCGAGGAGATCCACATCGGTAATATGACGGATTTGGGGGATATTTTTGTTTTTAAGTCGAGACGCGTTGTCGGTTGGGACGAGGCAATGGCGCTTATCTAGTATCA
>NC_051413.1:531412-531517 GCF_015228065.2 Penaeus monodon
TACAAACCATGAGCACCATAATCGCAATACATCTTATCTAAACATTTTTATGCTGATCACTAAAACAAACAAACATTTCTCGATTTGTCTGATTTCGACAATTTA
>NC_051413.1:531555-531690 GCF_015228065.2 Penaeus monodon
TTCGTAATTCACAATATAAATCTCCCTAAATTTTTAACTGTTTTTCTTTGTCTTAATTTTTTTTTTGTTCTGCGCAATTTCAGATCAATTGCCCGAAAATGCGTTTATTAAGTGTTTTGTTAACTCGAACCTTCA
>NC_051413.1:531794-531867 GCF_015228065.2 Penaeus monodon
ACCAATTTTCGGGCAATTGTTCTGAGAACACCTTTGAACTTGCATGACCTCAGTTTCCCCGTCCTTTCTATAC
>NC_051413.1:532138-532380 GCF_015228065.2 Penaeus monodon
AACAATTGACCACCCTTGACTAGACCTACATATGTAACATGTATAATTGTATATCTACATTCAGTGTGTGATTATATAGTAAAGGTGTGGTAAATATGGATATATAAATACATGTATTATGAAAAAAATGAGGTAATGTATAACAGGAATGAGTATAAACATGCTGGATGTTTATAAGAGTGTGTAACGAACTAACTGCTGTTACGGGTGAAAACAGTGCTATCTGTTCCGCCACCTTACGT
>NC_051413.1:532712-532798 GCF_015228065.2 Penaeus monodon
GTTATGGAGGACGGGATCTTATCCTAAACTGGACTAAATTGAGCTGACAGCAACCGGTCTGTCTTATATAAGTTTGCCTTACGTAA
>NC_051413.1:532824-533154 GCF_015228065.2 Penaeus monodon
CAACAACAACCCTAATCGCATTTTAAAAGTAAATCTAATCTTGCTTCCTAGTTTTGTCCAATTTTAATCGGACTGCACCTAACCTAGCCCGACCTAAACCAGTAAAATTTAACCTTTGCTTTGTGTGTGAAAGTTTGTTTATCAAGTTAAGGCGCAGTTAACACTAGCACTTTTTTTTACGTCAGTTTGTGCGTCTTTTGTCTGAATGTGAGGTTTTCTTGCAATTGTGTGTATTAATCTGTTTGATTAATTTCCGTTTCGATCTTGGACTAGGGAGGATCTATACAACTAGAATGTTTTTTATTGTTGTTAAATTAGATAGGATATAAA
>NC_051413.1:533599-534860 GCF_015228065.2 Penaeus monodon
TGTAAACACAAGTTGATATTCTAAAATGTTTATACAACGGACATCATCGTGTTTCTTTAAAATAACGTGATATATGTGAAAATCCTTCGTGTGATTCGCGTGACTTCGATATGATGGCGCCGTGTTTGTTTACTCACATTTCAGCTGGTTTTGTGTAAATTCATCATTTTTTTCACGTGAAACGGTCAAGGTGTTTACATTCAAAGCCACGTGACAGCGTTATCATTATTATCAATTCTCTCAGTTCACAACGAAATAGGATGGAATTTAATGATATGAAATTAAAGCCAGACCCCTCTCCCCCCCCCCCAGTGACAGTGCGGTGCTGGGGCCAACGCCTCCCTCCCCCCAACATCTTGGCCAGCAAGATCGGGCCGCTGCAGCTGTGCCCGAAGATCGTGTGTCAGCAGATCTGCGAGGCCACCCAGGACTGGCCAGGTCAGAAGGTCACGGTTCGGATCACGGTGCAGAACCGGCAGTGCAAGACGGAGGTGGTGCCGTCCGCCGCCGCGCACCTCATCCGGGTTCTCAAGCAGCCGCACAGGGAGAGGGTCGGTAGGTGTGCGGGTGGGGAGGGGGGGGGGTTTGGGTGTGGGGAGGGATGTTTTTTTTTTTTGGGTGTGGGGAGGGGGTGTATAGGGAGGGATGGGGGGTTGGGGTGTGTGGGGAGGGTAGGTGGGATGGGATGTGTGGGGAGTGTGTGTGGGGAGGGGGTGGGGGAGGGTGAGTGGGATAGGGTGTGCGTGTAGGGGTGTGTGGGGAGGGGGTGGGTGAGTGGGATGGGGTGTATGAGGAGGGTGTGGGGGAGGGTGTGGTAGGTGGTCTAGGAGGTGTGTGTAGAGTGGGGTGTGGGGGTGTGTGTATGCATGTGTGTGTGTGTTATGTACGTAATAAATATGCTTCCTAGTTATAACATAGTCCTACTACACTTAAACACACACACAAGAAAGAATAAACGAAATAAAACGTACCTGACAACTCCACATCAAACAAAACGAACAACCACAAGGATAGATATACAAAGCAACCCTAAATAACCACACGAATACAGAGCTGCTAAGAACAAAACAAATAACCAGCAAACCAAAGCCCAGGCAATCACAAAATCAACCAAACCCACCAATTTCCCAACAGAGGGCCACCGTGGGAACTTGGCCTTTCACGAGATCCTTGAAATCGCCCGACAGATGGCACCCCGCTCGATGGCCAAGACGCTCGCTGGCACTGTCAAGATGGTGCTCGGGACGGCACAGGTCTGGCG
>NC_051413.1:535290-536070 GCF_015228065.2 Penaeus monodon
ATCTTTACAGAGCATCGGGTGCCTCGTGGACGGTGAGCACCCTCGCAGTGTCACCGAAAAAGTGAACGCCGGCAGCATTTTCGTTCCACTTGAATAGAAAACGGGCGACGGCTCCCCACGCCATGTGAAAAACTCCTAAATTGAAGCTGGAACTGAACAAGATCTGAATAAGCGTTTTTTTTTCAAGATGGATTTAATTTTCTGTTCAGTGTGGTGCTGTTTTGAGTTCAACGCTGGTGAGGGGTATGTTGATTCCCTCCTCCCCCTTTTTTATATGTAGGGATTGATTTGATTTAAATGTTAGGGGGATTGTCGATGATTAAAAGGCAAGGTGATTTTTTGTTTTATGGCCTCTAGGTTATAAAAGGTGTGGATTAATTTTATAATTAAAATTTATTTTTCTTTGTGCATCGTCAGTGACTAATAATATGTCATGATGACTAAGTATGCTAATTAAGTTGTTTTTTTTAATCGTCCAGTACTAATGAAATGGATCAATAACCTCCTTTTTTCAATATCCCATTTTTCATTCTGGATTTTTAAGGGGCAAAATAACGCTTGGCTTATTAATTTTTGATATTTCAAATTTCATGTCTGAAAGGGAGACGCAGATTAGAGGGAAAAGGTGGGAGAAACATAAACATTGATATAGAGGAGATCGATATGAAAATGGTACACTCAGTTATATGTGTATATCGTGTCATTCTAAATCAGGGTAGTCCAACTTTTTCGACATTTTGGGCCACTTCAGCAGTAAACGGCTACATGGAGGGCCACGAA
>NC_051413.1:536101-536191 GCF_015228065.2 Penaeus monodon
ATTTTTTTTAAGAACAAGACCTTTACAAGTTAAATAAGAAAATTGTCTGATCTTTAGGTGATGCTGAGGTTCTATACAGGGCTTGCAGCC
>NC_051413.1:536220-536951 GCF_015228065.2 Penaeus monodon
TAGAGGCTAAGAATAAACAGAAGTGATATTATCCCTCTTACTGCTAATGAGAAGTGGGAAGCTGCATTTCTTTCTAGTATCGATTCGAAATTTATCAGTGGCAGCCGAAGACACGCGTCCAGTGTTTCATTCTCTATTTGATTTTAGTTGTAGATTTTACTTGCTTCAAGAATGAAAAAGTGCATTCGCATATGTTCTATCAACTATGGAGTGCAGCTTAGTGGCACTTTCTCAGCTTGGGGGAATCCATTTCTTATAAACCAACTTCCAGAAACTCACGATTTTCAGTTTTTGAACAAAATTGGGTCTGACTGCAGTTCACGCAACTGAAGCAGAATTTATGGCAAATGTGCCTCCAAGTTAACTTCCACTGGGTTGTTAAATTCTCCATACCTCTAAAGTTATTACTACTATTTTACATACAGACACAGTAACTTCGTGTGTTATTTTCATGTACAAAATAATACAAGCGGTCACGGGCCCCTGACAATCCCCCCCCCCCACCCTATTCTAAGTTCATAAATTTGAGAAATACTTAAATTTGTGTGATGCTTCGACGGATAGCATTAAGTTATTATTTCATTTAGATTGAATACATATTTCCGAGACAGTTTGTGACTTTACTTTATATTTCGTTTCACGGCAATAAACTGCAAATTGCCAGAATAAGAAACAAAGCAATCGCTGGCACGCGCTATTTATAAGGTACTTGGTACTTATCACTTATTCAC
>NC_051413.1:537361-538711 GCF_015228065.2 Penaeus monodon
CTTGTTAACACTACATTTTTCTGACTCTCTTCGGACCGGCGTCTTCGAACAAGCTGAAGCACTGCGAAAACGTGTCACCGATAATTCCCAATCTGTGTTAAGGACGAGAGCAGAGAAGGAAAACTTCCCTAACCACCGAACTACCAAACCTCCCTTTGTTACCATTGATTTGAATACCTGCAGGACTTCACGATACACTTCTACAGTGGAGATGATGATGAAAAATTGCTTAAAGCTAGTCTAACGAATACTGAAAATGATGGACGAGATTTGGTATCGCATATTGCTAAGAACCGTGAGTGGCAGATGGATTCATCGAAATAGAATGGACAAATAGCATGGGCCAAGCCGTTTTCTGTGAACTGGTCTTGTGAAGATCAGGAAGATACAGTAGTACCTTTTAATAACAGAGAACTCAAAATACCTTGAGGTCACGTCTTCATAAATTCGCCACACTGTGCTTCATGTTCCACACTGCATTTCGTTGTCTGGCACTCAAGGAACTCCACTCGGTCTACAGTGGTTATTCTCTTCTGACTAATATACAGCACAGTTTCTATCTACTTCCGAGGTCCATAAAGAAAATGTCCCCACGTCTCGAAATGCCTAAAACCAAATGGATCTTGGCAAACAACTCGGTCCTTTTCACAGCAAAGCACTTCATGTTATCACTGTGAGCAAATTAACTTCGATTCCTGATTTCAACTCGCCAGTGACTCTTCAGAAGGCTAAAAGGTCGAAGCTTCGGAAAATATGATTTTTTTTTTTCGAACTGGCCTGGAATAAACCTTATTTTGTGAGAACTTATTCTTTTCACAGACCACTATGCGGAGACGGGAATGATGTTCATTTGCTAATCCGAGAGATGTCACTGCTAGTGTATGTTAAACTCTCAGACAATTCTACCACATAAATCGCGCCCCACATTCGGCTACAAAGAAAGAGATCACCCCCCCCCCCCGTTGTCCCTAGAATCCTGATGGTGAGGTATTCCTGTTAATGACCGACCCATTTTCCATTAGTCCTTCATCACAGCAAAAATCCCTGATGCTCATTCAAAGGACGAATGCAAAACGGTACTATGGCATCCAGTATGAGGAGGCAGATCTATGGGCCTTCTCCTCAGTCAAACAGAATCTCTGGGATCGTTCCATAAGCTAAGCCTTGAAGAGAATATTCCATGTCATATCCGTTCACGCCCGCGATGGTGGAAGTAAGCGTCCTTAATGATCCTCCTTCATGAACCTTCACTAAGAGACCGCAAAATTAAGATCCTCACAGCACTGGCACAACTGTTCATTGGGTCAGTAATCAAGGAACGTGATGTACACACTTAATAAAAGACTTTTT
>NC_051413.1:538938-539288 GCF_015228065.2 Penaeus monodon
ATTTTAAAGAATATTTTTTACAATTCTCTAAAATTTATATCGAAAAAAATGATTGACATGATGTTGAGAACATCTGACCAGTCATACAGACGGCTGATCCAAATATCCTGATAAGGCACTTGAGTTTCGAGAGCAGATGGGTGTAATTATTTCTGGCAATTTCTAAGATTATTGACAGGTATGAAGACTTCAGAAAATTTCTAATGTTTTCTAGCAGATGAGATGGTGAATTTTCAATAGGTACATCAAAAGGAAAAGTATAGAAGTAAGGGAAGAGAAACAATAATTTATTTTCCATACATATTTATCATCAGCAATCAACAATTTGTCGCATTACGAATATTTTGTAT
>NC_051413.1:539332-540081 GCF_015228065.2 Penaeus monodon
TAACGAGAAGGCAAAATTCCAGCACCAAAGTTTACTCCCCAGAGAACGAAGGAGCGAGGTAACTGATTGGATCGCAGTCGTCGATATGTACACTAAACTGAACCATGCCGTCTGTCCTCGTCTCCTCGCTCTCTAGACCATCCCTCGTGCGCATGGCTGCATTACAGTACGCTGCCTGTTCACCGTTGGGCTCCAGGGGGCTAGTATGCAGGATGTGTGGATGGTGCGGGAGGGGAGCTGCGTGGAAGACTTGATTTGTGTTGGCAACGTGTTGGGGATCCAGCTGGGGGAGCCCTGTCTCTCTCTCGTGGCTGTGCGCCGGCTGTTGTAACAAGGCGCTCACTGCTGCATGCTTTCCAAATTTGTTTTCTGGGGCGTTTGTGGTAGCTGGGTCATGCGAGGTTGTGGTTTCTCTGTCGTGGAAGGCTTCCTTGTGTACCTAAAAGAGAGAGAGAGACAAAAATGATTGTAGTAAATACTGAAAAAAAGGTATAAATGAAAATGAATACTTTCACAATGCACACTGTATTATTATTGTATATAAAATATATATACTAAAGCGTGGAATTATACATTCTGATTTATTCTTCATGACTGCTCTGAGATGGTGAGAGTTTATTTTCTGTCTTCCAACTGAACATGAACCAAGTTACAGCAGGTATTAAAACAAGTCACATTTGATATATTCCTGTATTTTGTCAAGGAGCAAACGAAGGGAAGATTATTTAAGTTCAAAGTGATGTGGTGTT
>NC_051413.1:540239-540979 GCF_015228065.2 Penaeus monodon
TCACTCACTCACTCTTAGCAACACTCAGCATTGAGATTCACATCCTAATTTCCCCCATTTTAACCTCTTAACCTCTTATCTCCTCCCAGCGCCCCCATAACCAATGAAACCCCACCCACCCTATACAGACAGTTTGTAATAAGATAACATAGCCTGGCAGAATCACCCAATCTCGAGGTATATGCCCGTTTTTCTTCCATTTTCAACCACAATGCCCTTTGTTACTCAGTTCAATTACCTTCCTTGTTTCTAAAACCTATAACCAACTTACACGTCCCACCCATCTTGTGTTTGAGTTTCGAGGGTATTTTGGATTCCTTTTCTCCTCATTAAACCCAACCCATTAAGCCATCTATTAGCTTCCCCCTTTCCCATAAGCCTCACCTCACTAAACAGAAACAACTCGCCCCAACCCACCTTCCTCCCTCCCCATTACTTTATCCCACAAACCCACCCCCATCCATCCCTGCCCCATAACCTTGACTCGTCAACCCACCCACACCCATCTTCCCCCTTCCCGTAACCCCAACCTGTTAATGAAGCGAAAAACCTTTCCCAGCACACTTTCCCCCTCTCTCATGACCCCACCAAACTGACCAATACCCACTCACCAACCAACTTACTAATTGTCCCACTTTTCCTCTTTCTTACAACCCATCCACAACCACCTAGCCCCTACCCCCATAACCCAAACCGTACCACACACCTAAACCCATCTTTCCCCTTCCCCATCACTCCTA
>NC_051413.1:541035-541378 GCF_015228065.2 Penaeus monodon
TTCAATGTGAGTTCAGATGTGAACATCCTCGGGCACCTGGGACATCTGACGTACTCGGCCCTCTTGGAATGCGTGCGTAGGTGAGACGTGAGGTAGCGAGCCTGTGCGAAGCTCCTCCCACATATCCGGCATATATGGCTCTGCTTCTTCTCCGTGGTTCCTGATGTGTGGCTCTCGCGTTTCTCCTCCTCTGCGATCTTTGGGTGATGAAGGGAGGCAGAGATAATGAAGTGAAAAGAGGATGCTTTTAACCCACTGGTGCTGTGTAATTGCACTATCCACTGTAGTTTTAATTTTGTGGGGATACCTGACCTCCCATGGTATCCTCATTCCTTAATTTTTT
>NC_051413.1:541430-541600 GCF_015228065.2 Penaeus monodon
GATGCTGGGATTATCATGTTATTATCAATACCAAAAGCAGGCCACAACACTCACCTGCGCTGCTTGGGGGTGATGACTGCGCATGTGCACAGTTTCCAGGTACATCCTGCGCTTGAAAGCTGCTCCACACACCTTGCACAGGTGGCGCTGAGTTCCATGTTGTTCCTGCG
>NC_051413.1:541649-541954 GCF_015228065.2 Penaeus monodon
TTAATGTAATGCTACTACTCTCTCTTAAGAGAAATAAAATCTAAATATACTATGTGCTCTAATACAGTATGTGTTTGATTTCACTACAGTACTTTTAATATAGTGTAATGGTATACGCTATAATGTAGTATAAAGTAATGAGGCCAACCAATCAATTGTATTTGATGGATTAATCAGAGCTTTATCTTTAGTGAGTGCACAGCTTATGTATAGATATTTGCCTATATGCATGATAAGTTTGACACAAATACCCTATACTTTACCACAGAAAACAAAATAGATTTCGTTTGTTTATGGTACATTAC
>NC_051413.1:542009-542248 GCF_015228065.2 Penaeus monodon
CCTTCTCCACCATAAAAACAAATTGAACATGACATTAGAGGAGCTACCCACCATAAAAGGCAAACACCATCATATGACTTACCCTTACGTGCCTTGCTAGCTCTCTCTGCCTGACAAAGCCCTTGCCGCAGGTTTTGCACACGTGTGGCCTTATGCCTTCGTGGGTATGCTTGTGCTCAGTCAGGTCACGCATATATCTGTCAATGTAATGTACATTACGTATATAACTCTATATACAG
>NC_051413.1:542311-543153 GCF_015228065.2 Penaeus monodon
CTACCTATCTATTTATCTATCTATACACACACACAAATATATACACATACATTGTGAAAACTGTAGAAAAGGCATCAGTAAGAACAAATGACAATACATGGCAAGAGCTGTGTGTATTTTGATGCTATGTCTTCAGAATTACAAAATTTGACAGAAAACAAAATCCTGAACTGAAATTCACAATAGAAACAGAGAAGGCATTAAGAAGACTTGCCAGAAAAGAAAAGGAAGAAATGGAGGGAAATTAGCTGAAAAAAGAAAGCAATAAAAAGAAAATAAATGTAAAGAACAAGAGAAATCTAAATCTAAATAAAAATAAATCCCCTAACCTGAAGGATTTTGGGCACAGGTTACACAAGTGTGGCCGATCCTGCGTGTGAGTTAGCATGTGGGTCTTCAAGTTGTACTTCTCCGTGAAGGCCTTGCTGCACACTTGGCACTGGAAGCTCTGATTGTGCTTGGCCCGGTGCCGCTCAAAACGCGCGGCTGAAGTGAAGGTCTTGTGGCAAGTTTCGCAGGTGTAGGATTCATCCAGGCCGTACGCATTCGATGTCTCTGCAGATTCTCTTTGA
The DNA here is from genome assembly GCF_015228065.2 of Penaeus monodon. Taxonomy (NCBI): domain Eukaryota; kingdom Metazoa; phylum Arthropoda; class Malacostraca; order Decapoda; family Penaeidae; genus Penaeus; species Penaeus monodon. Next base: position 542,884 of record NC_051413.1, read on the forward strand.
GGATAAACGATAAATGAATAGGGTTAGTAGTGTGTATTGAGTTGTTCAAAGGGATGTAGTGTTTTCAGCATACAGGTGGAAATAGAAGAATAGAATCTTATTTCCTGGGCAAATATTTAAGCTTGTATATGTTCCAGATATTGTGGATAAAAGGTATGATATGAAAAGCATGAACTCCTGAAACTTTTTTTCATAAAAAACAATAGCAAGCAACAAGCCACATATAGAAAGGAAAAAATAACCCATTTCTAACAGACAGATGAAATTCAT
>NC_051413.1:543206-543927 GCF_015228065.2 Penaeus monodon
TGCATGTGTATATTACTTTTTTGAGTGCACATTTCTCTTCCTGACGAGGGATTTCTGTGACCTAATTTTCCTGGGTGACGACTGGATGATCTCGACAGTGACTTCCTGGGGAGGGTCTGGCTTGCTTCCGTTGGCTGGCTGGAATGAAGCAGATACATTTTTTATGTCCATTATTTTATGTTGAATATCTGTTTTTCTTTTGTTTCAAGGTCTTTCCACACAGATATTTTTGTTTTATCTATTTTTTCAATAGATTTGTACTGGACAGAACCATTGTTTCTTGATTAACTTTCCAGGAATTACTTTGCACTGAAGACAATCTTCAAATCCGTTAAAAAGCAAGCAAATTACTTTATCATAATTATCTTATTAAAGGCATTCATACCCAAAAACAAATACGGTCCTACTTTATCAGTTTTTGAGATCTGTTACGATAATTACTCATGAAAATATAATCAAGGGAAGTCCTTAAAAATAAAGATGAAGAACAGACTGCATTTCTTCCAAACGTACCTCGGTGGCATGAGCTGGTGGCCCTTCCTCCTGCGTCTCTCTTTCTAGGGGTGGCACAGGAGGCCCCATGAAGGACGGCACAAGGGGAGTGCCATGGCTTGCATTGGAATCTCCTGAGGCGTAGATGATATTTGTTAATCCTGTATTTTGTTTATAAATATGGTGTCAAGACAATACAGTAGAAAACCCCTTTTTCTCAGACCAGGTA
>NC_051413.1:544198-546031 GCF_015228065.2 Penaeus monodon
ATTTGCAAGTGACTGACCAGCATCCTGATGCATCACATGATCCTCTTCCACAGTTATTGAAGGAGAGTGTGACTGGCCATCTGCTGAGGCTCTCCCTTCCATGATCAAGCCTGAGGCATTGGGGTCGTGTTGTGGGGCTTCAGCCAGGGTCAAGAGCACGCTGGCCACTGAGGTGCTGGAAGGGTTGCTGAAGCTGCCATGCTGTCGGAGGAGACATTCAGCAAAGATGATGAAAAAGCAGTTGCGTTTAGTGAAAGGGAACTTTATAATTTTATCTAGCAGTTCTGGACTCTGTACAAGAACACCACATCCAATGATTTGTAAACAAAGTTATCCCAATTATAACAAGTAAGATTTGTCATTAGATTACAAGAAGTTACCTTAGGCTGTGAGATATCAGTACAAGATCCAGATGAAACGCCTGAGAAGGGAACCGATCCAACCACTAATACTGGAGCATTGTTATCCTCTTGTGGTGCAATATTAGAATTATCCATCAGGAAAGTTGAGTTCTCCCCACTGCTGCTTGGCTGGGGAAGGACGGTGCGGTGAGAGGGTGTGGGCTGTCCGCTAGGAAGGTTGACAACAGAGCTGTTTTCTGTAGGTAGAAGCAGTCCGCTACTATTGCTAGTCGGCAAGCTGATGGTACACAAGGGTTTCTCTTCCTTCAAATCTGGTTCTAATTTCCTTTGCCTCTGTTTTGGTGCACTTTGTGGATGGCTGGGCATGCTGGGGAGTGTCTGCACTGGCTGCTTGCCCTGGCTGCCTGTAGGTCCCACAGGAGCAGACATCTGAAGCACCACAGGGACATTTGGAGGAATGTTGTTGTTTGCGTTGGGATACTGGAGAATAACATTTGAGGGACCCACTTGTGGAGGAGCCATGCCAGTGGGAGCTTGTGCAATGACAATGGGCATCTGCGCTGCTCCTCCCCCGACTTGCACAAGACAAGGGGGACCTGACTGTGTAGGAGCCACAGGCATGCACAGCTGTGGTGGAGGGGCAGTGCTGGCCACCTGGAGAGGCTGCACAGGTTGTGGAGGTAGGTAGGGTGCAGTCCCGCCTTGAACTGCCAAAAGATGCGAGGAATGAGCAGTTGTGACGTGAGCGACACAGTCTCCCTGACTGCTGTAGTGTAAACCACAGACAGAACATTGGAACACAACACGGTGGGCGGAAGCAACGTGGAGATCCATGTGCAGCTGGGAACAGGCAGTCGCACCACATACTCCACACTGCAAAGGAGTGGCTCCCTCTCCACCACATTCAACACACTTAACATTGAGAACCCTGACCTGCAACATCCCTTGGGTATCATCAACAACGGCTGTTACATTCTGAACTGTCCTCTCCATTGACTGAACTTGCCCACTGTTATCCAAAACAGGCATTCCCAAGTTTGCCGAAGACACGACAACAGGTCTGATGGTTACAGGAGTCTCCAACACAGCCTTTGGGTTGTCAGGATCATCTGGGTTTTCCACATTTTCAACAGATGTCTTATGTGACTTTCGCAATGAATTTGGACACGTGCCGCTAAGCACCTGGCGCACTTTCTGGTGTTCTTGTATGCGCACTGCTTCCACTGTGGCCTGAACCATAGGACTCAGCTTGTGGCTTCCTAGCTCTGGGATAACATATACCTAGAAGAAATATATAAATATATTATATACTGTGTCTATCAAAGCAAATACTTTTAAAATCTTTGAGTAAATAAGATAATAAATAGATGAAAAACAAATGCTCTTTACCATGTATACTAAGTGTCTGTGTGTAAACATGGACAAAGTTGAAGGATACATATCAAAGTTTATATGCACAACACTGAATCTC